>NW_020172476.1:2078538-2119004 GCF_003031525.2 Neophocaena asiaeorientalis asiaeorientalis
CAACGGGAGAGGCCACAGCAGGGAGAGGGCCGCATACAGCAAAAAAAAAAAAAAAAAAAAAAGAATACACTTTATACTTTACCTGGGTGATCTCAACCATTCTCGTAGCTTCAAATACACTCCTGACTCCTTAATTGACAGCAAGTCTCAGATTTGGGGTTTAATTTCCAAATCCATTCATACACTAGATATTTTAATTTGCATACCCTCAAGTAAGTCAAACTCTACACAGTAAAAAATTCTAAATGAAATTGCAAGAAAATAGTTTTTATTAAAACTTAAGCAGGTGGGTTTACTTAATTACAGTTATCAGGTGATCTAGTCTAGATGCTTCTGGACTTATCACAGGTAGGCTGAAAGGCCACCTATGTGCTGCCTTCCTGTTCTCATTTATGTCACTAAGAAAACCACTGAATGACCACCAGGCCAGCTCCTGGGCACTCCATTATGTCCAATTCCGACCAACACTCCCCTGAGGTACGATAAGCTGCCCTTTTACTACCTACAGCTCATCCAGACCTGCCACACAGAGGCAGACGTAGACGCCAAAACAGCAATGTCAGGAACAAGACATGACCAAGTACAGCTATTCTGAGATGACTCAGATTAGCCTGGTGTTAATAAAGGAGTGGGGACCTGGTGCACAGCCTGACTCGCTATCTGGAAACATAATTTGGAGAAATACTCAATGTGCCAAGTTACAAAATATGCGATATTGCATTCATGTTCTTAATCAAAATGTCTGAACGCCATCAAATCAATTTTCATGATCTGAAATTAAATTTCTATCATATCTTGAATTGTACATACAACTCTAGCAAACCCATAAAACATGGTCCGTAATTTGCTTTCCTGACCTTTACAGATCGCAAGGCCATATGTTCCCGAGGCAGTTGCTGATTCCCCAGGACTGACCACAATCACAAAGCCATTCTGAAAAGGTTCAAGCCCATCTCTTTCCTTCAAAAGTCACTTCTGCAGAGAGACCCTCCCTGACAAGGCTCAGTGCCCAACACATCCATCCCTGGGTCCCCGTGTCAACAATATCAGATTCTTCCCATTGTGTGCTCACATAGTCCCTGGAGGTTTTCTTTATTCTTTCCCAGCTCTTACCCCATTTGTTTTTCATCCACAGATTATTTCTGTGTTTATCTCATTAAAACCCCTCTCCTCCTCCAATCAGGATGTAAGCTTCATGCCTATAAGGACTAATTCTGTTTTTTTTTTTTCCTTAATAATATTACATTCCTCGAACCTCACACAAGATACGGACTGAAAAAATTCAATATACAAATAGTTTCTATCACTGTGTGTTTTTATCAGTCCAAGAGAATTAAGAATGTTCAGGAAAGTAAAATCATAAACTTGCATAATACAGAAGCTGAAGGGGTCCTGGAAATTGTTTCTTTGAACTTCTCCATTTTATAAATAAAGAGACTGAAGCCGAAATACTGACTTGGGTCCAGAAACCCAAGTTCCCTCAGCTAGTTAGTGGCAGAAGCTAGACATCTGGGATGCAGTTCCAGTGGGTTTTCTTAGAAAGCATTCTACTCTCTGATATGTGTGAAACACATGTGGTTTCTAAAACTCTTCTAAGTAGAATAGTCTCCTGGGCACCATTTTGAATTGATTTTAAATGATCTTGTGAGGCCAACTGGGAAAATCAGCTCCTTCTACGAGAAACACTGAAAATGTAAACTAATTTGAAACCATAAATGAAGCTTCGGCTTTACTGTGCGATGATTGCATAGGACTGACTCACAGCTCTTTCTGGACTAGAGAACAGGATTTATTTGAAATGTGTAAGTTATGGGTTTCAAAACTACCAATTCCACAATCCCATCCATCTCTGGAGGGAGGAGATCAATTTAATTTTAAATGAAAGCTAACCTGAAATTTGGCGAACATTAACAATTCCAGCCTCATCAGTTACAGCTCTTCTACATTTACTCTACCCATCAGCCTCATTAAATGATGCTTTGTAATCCTTAAAATGGATCAACCATATGTGATTCTAGATCTTTCGCACATGCTGCATTTTGCCTGAAATTTCTACCTGAAATGATTGTGCTACTTTTGTCTAGGTAGCTCACACTCATCCTTCAAAACCCAAGTTGAAAATCACTTTGTAGTAAAGAGCTTCCTGCTTTCTCAAGACAGAACTAGCGTCTCTCCAACTTCAGTGCATGGCCTAAAGTTGAATGTTTATTTTTATTTAATAGCCATGCCACAGGACTTTTCGACAGTCTCACGAAATGAGCCAAACCAATATAAACGAGTAATATAAGGACAGTCTATTCTCAGAAAATGTTCAAATTTTAAAATTCGTAATTTTTGAGATAAATATTCCTCTGATATCATAACCCTTTGCATGTGCAAATGCACATAAATTACGTGTTATGATAAATGACCATTAATTTTAAACTATAGGATACCTGAGCATCGTGTCAATATTCTTTATTCTACAGCAGATGACAAACAAAATCACATTAACTATTTTGCTGTGTTTACGGTAGGGACACACACACAACGTGATTCTGAAAGAACAGGCAAATAAACTTATCATAATTGCAACATCATAATGGAGCTCATTTCGTGGACTGAGCTTATCAAGTAATTTGTGTATGAGCTTTGCAATATGCATAAGCTTATCACTTAAGGTCCCTTCAAAATAATTAAATGGGAATAATAGTTCATCTCCAGTTAAAATTCTAGACTTTATTTCCTGACTACTGAGTCAAGTGACAGAATAAAATAAAAATGCAAATACACTCTCTTGTAGAAGTCACAGAGCTAAAAGTAGTGTAGATCATTAAGTTTTTTTATCCCTGGAGATGGAATATATAATTTCTCTTGTAACTGGTCTAGCTACTGGTGTAAGAAGAATAGTAAATCAATCAATGTGTAGGTATTGCTCTTACTGTTCTGGACTCTCCAATGCAGGGTGGTTGCCTGGAATCAAATTTGTTTTGGGTAATTTTTTCTCCTTTGTTTTTCAAAATTGTGTCATACAGTTTTCCCTCATAATGCATTTTTTATACCAACTAAGTGAGGCTATTCTCTGATACGCCCAACTGCTTTTTGTCATAGAATGCACACTCCCAGGGTGATTCGCATCAACAACGACTTAAATTATTATCTCTATCATAATGCTTCCCACATCTATGTATCCTGGGCTTAGACCTTCTCTTGAGCTCCGATTTTAAACAACTGTCTACCTATACCTAGACCTGGATTTTGGACAGGCCTCTCAAACCCAACATATCTAAAACTGAACTAATTCTCTCTCATAGTCCTAAAGACTGTATTCTCTCTTCAAGGTTCTGTATCCCACTGAGTTCATGCAGTTATACAAGCCAGAAACTTGAGAATCTCATTAATGTCTTTCTTCTTATTTCATATTCTTACATCTTACCAGTCACCAAATTCTGTGGGTCCTACTGCCCAAATATATTTTGAATCTGCCCCTCCCGCCCTTTTTTTCTATTCCCACGATGGATACCTGAGGTCCTGCTCCCAGCCACCATTCTTCTATCTGATATTCGTAAAATGTGTGTGATTCCTGCAATATCTCTTACTTATTCCCTCATAGCATATCCTAGAATTTTACTGCTTGTTTAATTGTCCAATCTTACTCAACTAAAAGTTAAAGTCACAATAGCAGGGACTTTCTGTGCAGACCTGGATTCCATCGTATTCTTATAGACTGTCCCAAAACCTGACACAAAATGGAAATTTATTAATTTTTTTGGAATAAATAAATAACATTTCCTACCCAGTTTTTTTTTTTTTTTTAATCTAGGTAATTTCAGAAGCAGACTTGTAGAAGACCCAAGTGATACCTTGAGGCCAACATATTGGAATTATCTAAGCCTACAAGGATCTTTTCCTAGGACTTTACAAGAAGACAATAAAGAACAACTATATGAATATAAGTATCTTTAAGTTACAATGAAAATTCAATTAAAGTTAAGGTCAGTTAAGCGGGTTCTTTTCTCTCATTTCTGATAAGTTCCTGTCAATTACTTGCATGAAGCTTGGTTTAGCATATTGGCTGATTTACCAGTCATGCAATCATTCATTCGGCAAATGTACTGAATGACTACCATCAGGAATGATTCCAGATACTGAACATATAGGAGTGAATGAATACAGGCCCAAATCCCTGTTCTTATGCTTCAGGGAGGAAATTGATAATAAATCAATAAATAGGTAATGTTTATATTATGTCTAATAGTGATGAGGGCTATGAAGATCAAAGAAGTGAAGAAAGGGCTTGGGGGATGCCAGGAATGGGCAATGAGAGTGCATTTTAATTGGATAGTTAGGGGGAAGCTCCCTTGGCATCTGGTCAAGGACCTCAAGGAGGAGCTGGAGTGAGTCATCCTACCTGGGGGAAGAGATTTTAGGCAGGGGAGACAAGAAGTCCCCTGAGAAGGGGTTATGCCTTGCATATTTGACTTATAACGAGGAGGATGGGCTGGATAAAGAATTGTAGTGAAAGAGGAGTTTGTGTTCACTGCGGGGGGGCTAACCTGGTAGCAAAGTACAAACAGAAGTTGTGGGGAAGTGTTTTATTGAATAAGAACAAAATGTGCTCCTTCTGAAAAAATGCAGAGATCTTGCATTTCCTATTTATGAGTTCTGAGCAGTCCAGTTTGGTATTTATTTTAGCACCTCTAGAGAAGACAATAATATAACTCTGGCTGACCCGCTGAGGTCTTTGTATGATCACACCTGGCATCACAAGTCAACTTAATGGAACTCCATCTTCTATTTTCTTATCTGTCTGCATATGTGTTCCTGCCTCCCTGCCTTCACCACTGGTCGGATATTTTGATACTTAAGAGAGCAATGTTTAGAATCAGTGCCTTAACTCGAGTGAGTTAATTCACTGATGATATGAAATGTTGATTCCCCTGCAGTCAGAAGTGGGTTCCATCCCAAGACCTCAAACTCAAACTTGAAATTCCAATTTAAGCACAATGATAATGGCTTCCATTTATATAGACACGTTTCTCCAGAAGTATTTAAGTGCCTTAACAATTTATATAGGCAATCACATCACCCACCATTAAAGCATAGTCATGTCTGGGGGCAAATGCAGTCACTATTTAATAACAAACAGTAACATGACAAGAAATAAAGACAAACACTTCCACAAATGCCGTAGCCAAACATAAGGGGTGGGAAAGAGGGTAGACTGAGAAGCTAGATGTACCTCAAATTAGGAATAAGTCAGGATAATTTAGTTAAAGTCTGCATTTCTATAAATAACTAGTGCATAAGAGGGTTCAGAAGAGGGTGACTTCTTCAGTGTCACCCAGGCCCATTGTACCACTGAAGTATAAAGGTAGAAACCAGTCATCCTATTTTGGCCTACTGAACAAGAATACTTCCTAGATATAATCCAATATACTTTTCCTGCTGACCTCAACCTTTCCTTATAAGGGCAGAGTTAAACTGATTCAAATATTCTTTGATAATACAGAGCAACCAAAGAAAAAAAGCCAGTATTTCCCAAATGCTGACCCCTAAGATAGCTGCTGCCTTAGTGTCACCAGAGAGTGTAAAAATGTTCTGATTCATGGGACCCATATCAGAGTTCTCAGTCATATTATTCAAAAGTAAGACCCAGGAATCTGCTTTTAAACAAGCTTCCTAAGTAACCCCCATGTACAGGTACTGACGGTTTGGATACCACTGGTCCGGCTAGGATTAAGAAATGCACCCGTGGCTATGAAACATGCGTAATGAGGAATGGGAGAGATCATGAAAACATGGGCACTTGGGAAAAGAAGGAATCCCCAAGGCTCCTTATTCCTAGAGTAGGGCCTTGAAATCTAGTTCTCTGTGATATTGCAACACCATTCAGACAATAAATTCCGAGTCTCCAGATGGAGATTTCAGAGCTTGTGTAATCTAATGCTCCATTTACAAAATTGGAAACTGAGGACAAAGAGGTCATGTGACTTGACTTAGTCTATAATAGGAATTGTGAATATATTACAATGACCTTTCCAGCAAAACAACACATTTCTGGCCCAAGGGCCTGATCTGGAAATACCAATTGGACTGTGGTTGCTTTTAGTAATTTGCTCATTTCCTTCTCATTAACTAACTGGTTCACCCCTAACAAGTTTCATATCCCTTTACTTTCCTAACATTTTGATTTCTTTCTCTTCTGCCTCTTTCCTTACATTTACTTGGTCCCTGCTTCACTTACCATTTTTAACGACTGCAAACCACTTTTTGTTCCCATTAAGGTAGAAAGTCATTGCCAGGTAACAGGCATGCAATGGCGTCCTACAATGCAAAGAATATGACTTTTGAAATCTAGAGAACTATGCCCCACTCACAATTGTGACATTAACTTTAGGCATAGATACCATTCATTTATTGAATAATTATTTATTGAGCATCTACTATATCCTAGGGATTGGTAGGTGCTGGTAGCAACACAGACATGTTTTCTTCCCTCCTGGACATCAGAGTCAATGAAAAAGACAGACACTAAACAGTGACTTAAGTTAATAACTGGTAAGAGCTATATAGGGAAAGTGTGGGCTACTGTGGGGTAAGCTATATCTATACAGGACAGGAAACCTAGTCAGGGAGGGATGGGGGCTCAGGAAAACCTTCCTCAAGGAAATGACACTAAAGTAAAGACCTAAGAGTTGAGTAACAGTTAGCCAGGCAGAAGGGAAGCATAAAAGAATGCTGTAGTTAGATCTAAAAGCGCATGCAAATTTCCTAAGATGGGAAAGAAGCTGAAAGATCTGTGTGATTAGAGCTTGAGCATGAGGAGAGCAGGATATAATCTCAGAAAAGAAGTAAGTGGCCAAGTCATGATACTACAGGTATTACTGAATAAAATGGATATAATCCAACTTGATAAACTAAGAGATGATGAGACAAAATAATGGTTGGAACTCTTCTCAACATCCTCACGATTTGGTAATCATTGAGGAGACATGATCTCTTTCAGACCCAGTTTTCAGATCTCATCACTGAGAAAAAGAAATAACTTTTTAAGAATTTTGGTCATTAATAAACTGTAAAATATTAATAGCTACAGAATGAACTATTTCCCCATTCAATGAGTGATGTAACTTCCCCTTCTCATTGAAATGTTTCCCCTCTTTGGTTTGGCCATATGAAAAGCAAGACATTATATCTTCTATTTTCCATTGGTGTGTTTTCTCAGATTTCTACCCTTACTTCCTCCTCCATAGCCACATACATACAACCTTGTGTAAATGAACTTTAGATGTTTCAGGGATTCTTTTTATAACACTGAATTTGGAGGAAGGGAAATCTGATGAATATTGAAAGAGTGATCGCTAAAAGAACTAGATCTTTCAGGAAAGTCAAAGGCACAAAAAACTATACTCTCAATGTTCATCTGTTTCCCTGAACTACCACTGGGCTCACTAAGTAGCCCTTGGAGAATAAATTGCCCTACACGTAAGAACTAACTGCTGTCATATAGGATCTTCCTGCCCTGCTGGGCTCCTTTTGGAAAGTATTCTTGGTATTAATCTAATGAGTTAGAAAGAGAGACACTGAGCTTATCAATTAAATGCTGAGGATCAATTCCTGGCCTTAATGGATACCCTCAGAGTATTACAGTAAATTAGTAGTAGAACAAAAGAGAGTCAACTCGTAATACCCATAGTGATTCTGCTTGAGCCATAAGGTGCAAATGAGTTACTGCAATCCAGTCTCCTTCCCAAATCCTAAAACATCAGCTTCCACTAATGAGGTAAATACATAATACTAACCAATCATTATCATTTTGCTACTTTGCCAATGTTCAAACACAAGTTCAGTTCTATTAGATTTTTATCTAGCCTGTAGATTAGCTCATCTAGCATATGCTAATGAATTGCTTAAAAAAAAACAAAAGCCTTGGCTTAAGTATTCTTTCTCTTTGAGCTATTACCCGAAAAAGCATCTAGCAACTATTAGAACTTGTCAAAGGAGTTTACAGTGATGAGTTCAGTATAAGTGGAACCATCTTGCATCTCAATTCACAGACCCAGCTGCTTAACACTTACCTCTGATGTATTCTTCAAGTATTTTAGAATAATATAACCACTTAATGGGTCATGTTGAAAATCCGTGTTTAAACCAATAACACTCATAGACCAAAGAGATTGAAAATAGTATCTGATAGAGAATAAAAAGCAAACTGATACCATTTATATGCTCCAGTTGATTCAGAACCATCACAATTATTACTAGGTGAAAGCAACTACTAAAGGAATCCTGGCTGTGTTCACTTATCCAATCTTACATTGTAGTAAGAAGACTTGAAACCATGTGATGTTAGAGGTGAAATTTTATTAAAGACATCGGAAGTTGAATATCTCTGTAATTTCAGGTCACATAAAAACTAACACTTTTCTCCAATATTTGTAGTATGGACTCAGGTGAGAAATTACCAAGTCAGAAAACCTAAGTTCAAAGTCTGACTCTGCCACTACCTTAGGTGCGTGATCTCAGATAAGCAACTTCATCTTTCTAGACCACAGTTTCCTCACCTGTATGTTCTTGGTAATAATAACCCATTTCCTGGTTGAAAATACAATGAAAGTGAAAGTATCCTGCAAGGACCACTAGAATTTTTAATTAGAAGTTGGGTAAGTTAGCTGAACCATTTATCACACCTTCAAAAACTCCCTGTGTTGTACAATGTAGATATAATTTTCACCTATCTAATAATTTTAAAATATACTCAGCAATTCTGACTCCCATGATGTATTTAAGTATCATTTTACATAGAGCATTACAATTTAATATTATCCAGCAAGGACAAAGGCTCTGATCCTGGAAAGACCTTGTGAGTTATGGGAACCAAGAGAGGGCCAGTGCGACTGGAATGTATGGAGGAAAGTGTTAAGTGACAGGAACTCTGTTGGGAGAGCCTAGTAGGGGGACAGATCACACGTCTGCCAGCCATGATAAGCAGATTGGATTTATGTGCAGTGGAAGGTTTAAATAGAACACTGATGTGACTTTGTTTACATTTTTTAAAAATGTGGCTGCTTCATTAAGGTTGAAGCAGAAAGATCAAGGAAATAAAGAGTAAGGGAAAAGAAGCCCACCAGGAGGCTATTTTAATTAAGATAATGACCTGTACCAAGATGGTGGTAGAGGGATGAAGAGAAAGGGATAGACTGATATACTGTGACATTAGAATGAGAAGAGGATGAAAGTAGGGGGTGGTGTTGAAGACAAAGGTGAAATGGGAACTAGGAAATAAACTCCTAGGATGATACTTTTTTTTCCCCCAACCTCCACTCTATTTCAATTCTCCCTATCTAGTTCCCATTTCATTTCCCTACAGTCACAAATCAGCTCCATGTCTCCACAGTGACATACCCCTTCCTGGAATGGTTCTAGTATCTAATGCTGGCCTCACTCACTGGGCCTCTTCATTACAATTTACCCACTGCTACAATTAACCAGTCCTTGTGTCCACTGCCCCATAACTAGATTGCAAACCACAGAAATCTGACAATCATCCATGAATACGTGTTATGTATCCTTGTAAAAACTGACATTTAGAACTGTGTGCTATGATGCAAGGTTATTGATACTTTCTCAAGAGCACTTGCTTTGTTTTCTTTTTATGTAGAAATAGAGAGGAATCACTATTTATCCTGTTGCCCTGCCCACTTGTCCTCCCATCTGAGCCCCAGTGGAGGGCAAGAGGAGTGAAGGGTCAGAGAGGTGAAACTCACACCTACTTGTGAAATGTAAACAGCTTCATCTGCTAATGGCCTTGAAAGTAAGTCGTATAATTAAGGCAAACGGGCAGAGTAAACAGATAATTAGCTTGTCTATTTGGGGTGTAAACAAGAGGAGAATCCAAAGGTTTGCTGTGAGAACTCTATGGATAGGGAATGCTTTCTGGGCAGGGTTTTATTCATCTTGTTTATTGTTGTGACAGCACAGTGCAGGGTGCTTAACATAAAGGTTGCAGGAATGTATGAAGCCAGGAATGAATGAATGTTCTCCTCCACTGCATTTCTCCTGGCCTAAGAACTGTGCACATAGCTTTCCTTGTCTGCACCGATGCAGATGCAAAAGCTAAACAACTTTAAAATGATATGTGCTAGACTGAGGACATTTGTGTTTGTCTACACTGCATACACAAAGATATATCAGCAAACCAGAGGCTTGATGTTTCAAATCTGAAACGATATGGCTCTAGTTCGGCCACAGTTTATTTTCAAACATGCTGCATCGGCAGAATGCTGGGTAATGATGATGAAAGCCCTTTCAGAATAATTACAATCCAATCATTCAGCACTGAGCCCCTCTGAAGCTCACTGTCACTTGTTTGGTGCCTTGGAAATTAACGCCTCTTGCCACAGTGAGGAAAGTACCATTGCAGTAACTTACTGTTGTGTATTCCAATACTGAGAATTTTAATGATGAAGTGTGATAGCATCAGCTGGCCTTGGCTCATCTGTATTAATAATTGACTGTTGCAATCTGTCTTAACCCTTCCCTGGCCTCTTTTTCTCCAGCTATTTTTTCCTTAAGGGCAAAGTTTTTATTCTGCAATCTGTAGAAATTTATCTTAATAGTGTCCCATTCATGTCAAGAATATTGGTTTGCACTTGTTCCCACACATTCTTTTTATTTTAAATTAGGGTAGACATAGCTTAGCCACAGTTCCCTAGACCCACAGCTTGCCTGGTGTTTTTTATAACTTACATTGAATATAAGATAATCTACATTGAGTGCCTGGAGCCTCTTGTGGTCTCCCTACTTAATTTTTGCCATGAAAAACTTCCCTTGCTCTAATTGGCCTTAGACTTGACCAATTATAGCAGAAGTCTCTTTGCCTGATTAAACGTGGTCCTTTCCACCCTGCTGCCAACTGAGCTAAGTCGGTCTTTCAGCTTGCTTACCATCCCTAAATGGGAGAGAAAAGCAAAAGAGAACACCAGTTCCTATCATGACAGCCAAACTTCGTAGTGACCTTGTCAAATTGTGAATAAGTTAGGTTTATAAACAACTCATTGCTAAGATATTTAGTCATGCTAACCAGAGGGCAGTCCCAGAGAAGAGAAGGTCAAACAGGATGGTTTATAAAACTAAGCTCTTCAGTTTAAACTTTAAGGGGCTGATACGTTAAAACTGGGGACCTTTGGAATGGGTAGTAGACCAGATGAATCCTGGACATCTCCTGCCTATCTTCTGCATCAAGCACAGCAGCTCCACCTTTATCCATTTTATTTATTGATGCATAAAATATATTTGAAAAATGGTTCTGTGACCTAAGAAAAGTAATCACACTCGTCTGGGGCATGGACCCTGATTTTGGAATCAAATACACAAGTTCAAACCTTATATGGCATCTCCTTGCTCTCTGACTTTGAAAACTGTATCTAACTTCTGTGTCAGAGGAAGACATTAACCTCCAATGGCATACCAAGTCTATCTAAGAAGACAGGTAAAATTTGCTTCTTATATACATGTGAGATCAGATCCTTTTCAGTTATTATTCCCTGGATCACAGATAATCATATGAGGCATCATTCAATTCATTCATTTTTCTACTTCAACATAAACTTATCAGAGGTCTTCCATGGGCATCCATCTAAAATATCATTACTCTATAACTCTTTAGCCTTCACCTTGGTATATTTTCGTCCACAGTACCTGACTTGTTACACATTAACATGTGTTATTCATTCATTATTGTCTTCTCTCTCTTTCATGGAAGTTCCAGAAGATCAGGGACTTGTCCTTTGTATTACTTTATTGACAGGACTGGAATAGTGTTTGGCACATAGCAGACATTCAATATATATTTCTTGAATGAATGAGCACCCCTTATATCCTAAAAAGTAATTTATAAAGTGGCTACTACCAAATAAATAAGAAAAGAGAAAAAAAGAGTTTTAGATATATTGAAGAATCCTGGATTCTAGTCCTCTTGTTAATGTTAGCTCACTAGATGACATTTGGCTAAACATTTATCTCTCTGGACCTGTTTGGACATATGGATATCAGTGGGGTTTAGGTGCTGAGATTATATGATTATAATTATATACAAATACATGCCATTATTCTTGCCTTCTGTTTTTCATGTCCTATGTAATTTCCTTGAATGTGGGTGAAACCTATGACTTGCTTCTCACCCACAGAATATAGCAAAGTGACGGGATGTAAATAGCTATATTATATGAGATTGCAATGGCCCTTTCGCTAGAGACTCCCTCCCTTTCTGGCTTTAAGGAAGTAAATGGCCACGTTGGGGAGGTTCATGTGACAAGGAATTGAGGGTTACCTTCAGATTCACAGCCAACAAAGAACTGAGGCCCTCTGTCCCACAGCTCACAAAAAAAAACGTAATGCCACCATCAACTATGTGTTTGGAAGTGGATCCTTCCCCGATCTAGCCTCATATGAAACCTCAACCCCAGCTAAGATCTTGATTGCAGCCTCATAAGATAAGATCCTGGAGCAGAGGATCCAGTTACATCATGAAGGACCCCAATTCACAAAAACTATACATAATAAATGTGTACTGTTTCAAGTCACTACATTTGTAGTAATATTGTCATACAACGATATGTAAGTAATACAGATATGAAATATTCCCTTTGCTATAATGGTAGGTATATCAAATGTACTGAGCCTTATGCCAATGGAGGAGAAAGGGCCAACTGTGCCTCTGAAGTCAGGTTTTCTAATTTTGCAGAGCTCACAAAATGACGCTTAAGCATCATTAAGCCTCACAAAATAACTGATGCTTCACTTGGCTACATATTTTCCCCATTGTACTATTATGAAGCAGGCAAAGATGTATTTCAGACATAGTTTCTCTTTTGCTTTTCTTTCTTTTTTTCTTACAGTCCCCTCCATCCCTCCTGTCCCAACTTCATTTCCCAAGGTAATAATCCTACGTCAATTATTTTTTCTCTTTAGGTTAACAAAACAAATCACATTGTCTGAACATCCCCTTTGCAAACTGCTCACCAATGTAAGCACTATTTAAATTAGCCTTGTCAGGTCGTGGCCTGGTCTTTTCACAAATGCTGGCTTGACAAAATATAAATAAGTAATCACAATCTAGCCATTGAAAAAGGTGCCATTAATCAGTCCACATAGATGAAGCCATTCAAAAAATCAGCATTATTAGCACTGCACAAAATGTCATTTCTCTCTATGGCTGCCAAACAGGGCATGTTTCTGAGAGTAAACAATAGGCAGGGAAAGGGTTCAGCCAGAAGATATGCAGATGTCTTTCTGTTTCTGACTTCAGTAAACTTCTCTGGATAAAAATATCTTCCTCAACAAAGCACATAAAATTTACCAAATAGTAAAGTGATAGAGATATGCATAGGCTTAGAGATACATGCCTCCATATTTTATATTCCCATGAAGTCAAATGCAGAATAATTGGATAATATCAGAAAGAGAGTTTGTGTTACATGGAATGGAGGGGAACCTTAGATGGACAGTAAAGTAAGCAAGTTGAATAAAATGTGAAAGGCACAAGTCTGTTTGTTTAATAAATCTCTCTAAGCTTCCTTTCGTGTGTCTTCCTTTAAGTTAGAGAATACACAGAATTGGAGGAGGTAATGTATCACATGTAGTATTCACTAAGCTAGTCCTCTGCATCAAACCTAACTTAACGAACAGAGGAGTTATTCCCTTTGGGAAGGAAGAGAGAGGAAGAATATCCCAACTACTTTTTGCTCAAGGACTCCTTCTAGATAATAAATCATCAGTGAGATAGTTCTTTGACCCTTCTTTCATTCCTTGACCTCTTTTAAACTTTCTCCTAATCTGTTGTTTTCTTTGCTTACCTGAGTCCCTTACAATGGGTAATTGCAGTAGTTCTGAGTTTTCCCAGCACATTGTAACTTATTTAAACCTGCTAAAATATCCAAGGCTCAGTTTCCTAGGTTTTTCATAAAAGTCCTTAACTTAGATAAGATAATGCTAATTTCTATAACAGAAGATTCCCTAGAATCATAGCAGCTGAACAACATAAGAAGTTTATTTCATGTTCACTTAACCATATTTGGTGGATACAATTTTACACATGGCTCAGTTATTAAGTTTCTTTCATTTTGTATTTCTGCCATGTCCCAGGGCCTCAGAGTCCTTTACTTCTAGCCAGCAGAAAGAGACAGTGGAAGCCCTCACACTTCTTAACCATTTCAATGGAAGTGTGAGGCCCATCAATTCTGCTCAAACTCTATTGGTAGGAATGAGTCACATGGACAACAAGACTCAGTAGTTCTAAGATGAGCAGCCATGTCCACCAATAGTCTGTCCTATGGAAGAGAAACACATCTTTGGTGAGCAGTTAAGTCACCTTCTTCTAGCTCTATAACAATGTGCTTTTATCATGTGAATCTTCTATCCTAAATTAAAGTATAAACAATGTAAAATAGCAGAAGCACAGAAAGGAAGGTAAATTTTAGAAAATAAATCTCCCATGGATTCCCATTAAATGCAGATATGAATATACACCTTAAACCGTCCATTAAAAATTATTTGAATAAAGAATCCATGGAGCTACAATGAAATACATGAAAAAAGTATCAATAAATAATTTTATTATCTTAAGCAATCTCTGGTGGAGGCTGCAATTCTGGCAACAAACTAACTAGTACAACTAATCAATTTTTTATTTTAATTAACTATGTACTATGTGCAAAGTGCCATCTTGGGTACAGTGGCAGGAATAAGATGAATGTGAACACTTAACTGAGTGGATAAAAATACCTCACTGAAGGAGCAAAATAACACTGACATAAACTAAAAAGATAATAGATAAACATGAGACACAAATATTTCCTTTAGGGGGAGTGGTCCCAAGGTATTTTTTGTGGGAATAAGCATTTCAGCTGAGTCTTAGAATGTAGATGGAGTTTGAGGACATGAAGATGAGGGAAATATCTCTCTCTTCTCAAGCTCAGGCCACCAGCCTTTTAATCTATTATTTATTCATAAAATGGACCAAAGGAATAATACGTTCCTTTCCACGGATGCTAGGGAACTGTGTATCTGTATGGATATTTACTTTTCCATCACAGATTTGCTCAGTTTTCTTCTCTGAGCTCTCCAAGTGCTCTGACTTGCTCATTTAAACCAGTTTCTTTTTTTCCTGGGCTTTTAGAGTAACATCTGTTACATATGCCCTATACTCAAGTAATATTAACACCATGACATTTGTAAATGCCAATCTGAGTATTTCCAAAATGTACTACTCTCAGTGTACCAACACCTCCACCTAAAGTCCCTATGAAGTTTAAAGAACTATTTTCCTTAAGTGTACATGTTTCTTGCTGATAATAGAACATTTTGTTCAAAGAGAGAAATACTCTCTAGGCTAGCAGCTAGCTTTTAAAGAAAGGACAGCAACAACAGCATTTAAAAATAAGAACACTTGTTAGAAATTAACTAGACTGGCTCTTTCATTTTCTAGATGAGGCATAGGAAAGTTAAATGTCCCATCCAAAGACATTCATCAACATAATAGCAGTATGATGATGAGAACCTGTGTTATAAACTACAGTGACAATCTGTAATTTTCTGAGTTTAGTCCACCAAACTCCATTCTTAGGACACAGTCTGGGAGATTGAAAGGATAAGACCACAGTGTTAAATAGAGGGGAAATCAATATTTGTTAACTAACAACTACCTAGCACTTAACAGAAGGTCTCGATTTTGGGTGGTTCAAGAAAAAAAGAAGGAAAGAAAGAAAGAAAGAAGGAAGGAGGAAAGGGAAGGGAAGGGAAGGGAGAGAGGAAAGATGGATAGATGGTTGGATGGATGGATAGATGGGATGACACATATCCACCCGTGTTATTCTCCAACATGTCTCAAGTTGTCTTTAAGATTACAACTCAGCCTCACCACGGACTGACAATTCATTTAATGCTAGGATCTAATTAGACATTCAATGATGATAATTTTTAGTAATGCCTGCCTGTCCCCAATTTTCTGCAGGCAGAAAATTAAATGTCTGATGAAACACTTTAATTATTTTGTGTCAAGTACAGGGGATTGAAAGGAAGATGGATATTAAAGGCTTAAAACTGATTTTCATTCTTCGGCTTAAAATTCCTTCTGTGGTTTCCCTGGCCTAAACCTTAAGAATAAGAAGTTGAGCTCCTGTCCTGAATCATGGAATTTCTGTGACGTAAGTGCCATTTTGCTGGGACAGCAAACAAGTTACAGTTACATTTAACTTTAAGTGGTATGTCTGCAATAAAGTTAGAATTTTTTGTTTTTGATTGGCAGTGGATTCATCTACAGATCTCTGTACACACCATCACCCTTCATGGATACAATATAAGACAACACTATTTAGAAAATAAGCTCTTTAGCTGATAAAGCCCCAATTCAGATCTTTCTAAGAGATGCCTGACGCCTGTCCTGACATTTGGGAAGACAGGCTTATCATTTTAATGGACTCTGCAACTCAGCTGGTATCATGCTAAAAAAAAAACTTCCAGAAAATAACATGAAAGGAAAAGCTGTTTGCTTGTCCTACACATCACTGTGTTCTGTTCTCTAGAGGATTTGCACGTGTGATATTATTCCCCAGAAATGCTCGGAAATATTTTGAGGGAAATCTGTAGGGCTCCCCCTGAACTCCTTACCAGCAAAATATACAGATAGAAATTGGTTTGTTGTTTTTTTTCTCCAGTAAAGATGGAATTTCCTTTCATGGACAGTAGACACTTCCTTCTGTTACCATTTGCCCTAGTAGATGATGAATTCTTCTCAGTCATCTCAGATGCTCAGTGTCCTCCTGGCTTCATGCAGGTTACTTCTCTCAAGATTTATTCTTGTCAAACAACTTAAAATAAGGAGATCACTTAGTCGTTCTAAGTGATAGTTTTGGATGAGATAGGGATAACAATACCTACACTTCATGGAAAAACAGTGATGTATTATTAGTAAGCAGCTCATTACAATGCCTGGCATACAGTAAGTGCTCAATAAATGAGAGCTGGTACCGATAATGATAAAATTCACCACCATCACTGCCATCACCTCTGTTGTTGTTATCATCACCAAGCATCTTAAGCTCAAGACTATTTTCTCATTATTTTCCTAACTGAAAAGATAGGAGTAGAAACTTCCTGTGAAAAAAGTTGGGCGGTATTTAAAATACTCATAATTTAAAATATATCATAATTCACTTATGAGAATCTATGATAAAAATAATGAAAGAGTAGTAAACAATTTTGGCAATGGATGATTCCATAGATGTTTGAATTACTAAGTTTATACTATTCTTCCATTGTATATGCCATAGCAGCTGTCTGATTCCTAACATGAAATATATTCATGTACTATATACTTCATTCTAAGAGTCTTTATTTCCTTTAAAAAATAGTATTATGGTGGTGGAAATCTATATTACTATGAATAATTGTAACAGTTACCAAGGTTAAAAATATAATTTTTATACTTTATAACAGTTACCCAGGTATCACTGATAATAATCCTTTGATTTTTTAGGAAGTGGAAAATAAGAAAATATTTAAATACCTCTTATCAATATCAACATTTGCAGGATTCAGAAAATGTCAGTAAACACACTTTGAATGTCAAGTGAAACATTTGCTTCAAGGAGAAAGTTATGCAGGCAATTTGAGAATCTACCTACAAACTGGAACCCAAACAAAGAAGGCACGTGTTCCTCTTCTCTGCAAGATGAGTCCTTCTGAAAAGAGCATTGTAAACAAAAGATATGGAAGGGAGTCGTAGAAAATAAAAAGTATAGCCAACTTTAGTCTATGGGAAAGATAGTTTTCACAGAGGTCTTTTTCAAGGCGCTCTAGCTGCTGATACATTGGTGAGGAGTGTGACTTCACTGATGCGATAAAAGTCACAGAGACATAATCAGGAGACAAACATGTACTTCAGACCATAAGTATAAAGAGTAGAAGCAAGTCTCCTGGGACCTCTATGTTTACTCAACTCTTACTTAATCAGTATTGAGTAAAATCTAGAACACGGGTGTCCTGACTACTGTTTTAGTTATTTCATCCCTGGGGTAAAATTCCTCTAAAAGTGTAAGATACTAATGCCTTTGTTTATTGAAGAATTAAGTCTTAATAAGTTCACTCAACAAAAAAATGTTTACTAAGTGTGGATTTTATGCCCTTGCATGGCACTAAAATAAAATAGTAGTTTGAACAGTAAAGCACTTAGTAATTTCCAAAACAGTAAATCAAGAGATGGTGATTCCCCAGTTTATTCAATGGTTAAATTATGTCTCCAAAAACCTAGGCGTTTTCCATATTCCCATCATCTTCAGCTTTTGATGGTTTCCCCCTTAATAGAAAATGACTGCAGCAGCTCTAAGCACCTCATCCTCACACTATAATGTTCAAAAGCGGGAAGAGACTGGCAGACCTTGGGGGTCTCTCTTGATGAGGAAAGAAGAACATTCTCACGTATTCTCTCCTGTCTCATTGGTCAGAACTGGATTACCTGCCAAAGTTTAGCAGCAGGGGACCCAGGGAGCTGACTGAACCACTTCAGTGGGACACAGACTCCGCCAGCAGGAACTGAGGGGGCTGTGAGAGGCTGGATGGCAACTAGCAGAGTTTACCATGATGTGATTCCTCTTCAGGACAGGCTGGCACACTCACTGAACAGAACATTTCTGAGCCCTTCCATGTGTAAGACTCTATCTTAGGATGCAAAGATCAAGAGGACTTCACAGGCAAGGAGTTAGTAAGGAATTTGAATATTATTTCAGGTGGAATGGGGACTTTTTGGATAGGTGTGTTCAACATCACACTGGCTTAAATCTATGCTAGAAATTTTCACTTGGAGCATTTTACATAATTCCTTGTAATCTCTCAGTGAATTCACCTTTCCTCATCTCTACCCCTTGCTTATGAAACTCCAGCCATGCTGGCCGTTCTGTGATTCCTAGAACCCCCCTAAGACAGTTCCAGGGGCAGAAATTTTATGCTAGCTGGACTTTCTCTCTGCAAAGCCTTTTCATAGATCTTGTGGCTGGCTCCTCAAAATTCAAACCTCAGCCACAAGTCACCTGCTCAAAGGTCCTTGCCAGAGTTCACAGATAAAATATATGCACTCCTTACCTCTCAGCATCATTCTTATTCTGAAGATAAGTGAACCAATTCTCTGGGACCAGCTCAAGATTATACAGCCAACGAGCCTAAACCTTCTTGTTCATTTTCATTACCTTATTTATTTCTACAAAAGCTTATATGAAAAACCATATTGTCTCGTGAGTCTCCAGCTCCTAACCCTGCTTTACTCTCTTCATAGACTTCTCACTTCTGAAATGTTATATTTTTTTCAGTTCTTTGATGTCTGCTTTGCCAATCACAATGTAAGTTTCACAAAGGTTGGGACATTGTCAATCCTGATCTTATTTATTGTCATGTCTTTAGTTCCTAGAAGAATGATGACTATTAGTAGGTATTCTAAATAATTTTTGAAGGAAGGATAGTATGAATGAATTATTCTGAAATGTGTTAAAAATCAGAAATTTTCCAGGGAGTGAAAGGACATTTCTTTTATGATATGATGAGACTTTCTACAGGTGTTCAAATCCTAGCAACTTGTAACTATTTTGTTGCAATTTGACTACTCTAAGATTTTATCTGGTTCTGCATTTTTCTTATGACTTCTCCTTCATAGGTTCAGACAGATACTTGTTTCCCTCCAGGTGATTTCTTTGGCATAATTTCTCTTTTTATTTTATTTTTATTTGATCTAGGTAGAGTTAACCTATTCAATCCCGAAAAAAAAAAAGGCTTCAGTTTGTATTAACAACCATTACTAAATATCTGTGCATGCCTGGAGACACAGCTTTCTTTATAACAGAACAGGTAGCTATATGAAATATTTCCAGAACAGAGTAATCTGGAAACCACCCCCTGGGCTTCAAATCATCCTTTTTCCTCCACCATCACCTAGTTTAATTGTGCTGAGTTGCCATTCTCTGTGGTCAAAACATAGCCCCCCAAACCTTCTTTTAAAACACAGTATTTCTGGAATCGGCAAATTGTTGAATGACTAACACTCCGATCTGGATCACTTTATTTGTAAAATTTCTTTCTAACTTAACCAAACGGCCCAAAGAGAAGAATAATGCTGGGGACATTGGCTGGAAAGGTAGTGCACAGAAAGTAGGAAAGTAGGAGGATGAGGGATGTGGTAAAGAAAACCAGTGGGTGCTCCAGATTTCCATATATGGAACTTATCTAGGGGTAGCATCAATTGCATCCCTGTGGCAGATTTTATAGTAAGAGCAAGATTACTTCTCAGTGCCAATGTTAATTTAAGGTATCCTAGGATGGGGGAACTAAAGGATATTATGGGGGTTACAAGACTAAGAGAGATCTTTCTCTCCCTACAGCATGTCCCCATTAAGTCAAACCTACCCTAGTTCAAAATCTACCTCCTGCTAGATCTGCGTGGTGGGGTGAAAAGTTTAAATGGTTGCAAATACCTGTAAGACAAAGCAAAAGATTCCGAAGATTTGACAAGTGCAGAGTAAGAATCTCTATTTAATGAAACTGAACAGTAGCTGAAATTAACTGAGAAAGTGCCTCTTTTTGTTTGGAACCAGTTAAGGGAGCTTGTGCTTCCAAAAGCGATCCCAACATGACACCTAGTGGCGGCTCTAGGCTTAACCCTTCAGGTCCTGACAGAAAAACCCCGTTACAAGGTTTACATAGAATAAACACTAGCTCATCAGTTAATTAGGGAGTTAATTCTGCTGCCCCCTCTCACATTTAATCAGAAGCCTGAAACTAAGGATTTCTGTATTATCTACATAATGATTTCCTTTTATTAACTGTCATTTGCTGAGTGTCCTCTATGTATCAGGCCTGGCACTAAAATCACTTTTCATACATTTTTTAAAATGAATCCTCAAAAGAGCCCTAAAATAGAACTCTTATCTTCGCATTTTAGATATAAGACCACTAAGGTTTAGTGACTGACTTAAATCTCCTTCAGTTTGCAAGTAGCAGAGCTGAGATAGAAATGCTGTCTTCTTCAATATTCTTTACTTGATCTTTTCTTTAAGAAGCTGAAATGGATACTCTGTGGTATAAAGATGATTTTCCCCCAAACAACTATTTAGTAATAAATTGAGTCTCTCAGAGACTCAGACTATATACACATATACACATATAGTTGACAATGTATCAGAAAAGTATGATGTTATATTACTTTGATTCTAAGTCACTGGAAACTCTTGCTTTGAAAACAGACCCCTTTTATCAGCTTCTTGGGCTGTTCTCACCAAGGAAGGCCTTATTTCTTCAGGGAATCCTTAAACTCAGCCCAACTCCTATGTTTTACCTTCCATTTCTCCTGTCTTCTTGAGAATGGGATACAGATAGACGCCTGGACCAACAGAATGGGTGGTTTACTCTATGTATCTGCCCTTCTGAGGATCCTACTTACTTGAAAACCCCATAACAAAATTCTAGAATATACTGAATATAAACCTTTGAGTTCTGCAAATTTCATCTAAGATGCTGAGGAAAAGGCAGCTGCTTTGGTTACAAGGATTCAAACACTGGACAGCTTTAGATGTAGAATTATAATTACAAGCCTGAAATTTTGCTTGGAAGCAAATAGGAAGCAATTATTTCTTCAGAGGCCATTGGTCTTGGATGATTAACATTTTTAAGGCAAAGTTGCAAACTTTTTTTTTTCGATAAGCGTGATAGCCCTTTTTATCCCACAGACCTAGATGTAGAAACACAGAAACTATAAAACTAGCACCATCTAGGGAATAGACTGTAGTGGTTAAGAGTAAGTCACCTGCTGCCAGATTATATGGTTACCATCCCAGCCACACAATTTCATGGGTCACCTCAGACACCACAATCCACCTCTCTGTGCCTCAGTTTCCTCATTGGTTGAATGTGAGGGTTAAGTGAACTAATCTATGGGAAGCTTTGAGAATGGCACCTGTAATAAGGTGAGTAATCAGAACTGAATAACAGTATCAGTATTGCTGAGAATATGTTTGTACATACAACCTTCACAGCCTCAAGTGCCTGCCCTTCAAGTCAGCCTGTGGGAGAACGTCTTCTGGAGAAGTCACTCGTGGGGGACGTTTATGAGAAGTAGGAGGCGTTTCACCAGGTATGTTCTCTGGCTCTGTCTCTCGCTGTCTCTCTCTCTCTCTCTGAAGCAGTCACACACAATTGTTAGATCAGAATGAATCCTCACATTTTTTTCTCCAGATGATGGATGGAAAAACTAAAATAAGTCCTTTTGAGATAATGTTTTTTTGAGTGTCCAGCTGGTGGAGACAGGAAAAGCTATTTCAGTGAGACAAGAGCTTTCAAGAACAGATTTGGAAAGAAAGTATCATCCTGGCCTTCTAGAAATAGAAGTGCCATGATGCAGACTGCAAAGAATTAAGATTATCTATAGATGGACTTCCTTGCTCAGTGAAAGAGGAAATGATGGAAGCTGTAAGGCAGAGATGGCCCTGCCAAATCCCGATTTGACCAGCTAGCCCGCTGAAACCAGCGTAGAGCTGACTGGGTACCATATTCTGCTTTGAACACTTAACGTCTTGGGTGTGGTGTGATTGTAGCAGAAGCAGCTTGGTGCCAAAATCCTTGCACAGTGGATAACCTCCAGCTAGTTCCGGGACTTACCTAATGGACAAGTCCAGAGATTGATAGCCAAGCAACACCACTTTGAGAGACACCACTTTCCTCTTGAGAGACAGTTCTCTGACTCATGGCTTTAAAAGACTACTCCATTTTCTCCTCCCCAGAAGTCCATTCCGAAGTCCAGATTCTCTGATGAATGGCATTCTCTAATTGTTAGTAAAACTTTTCAATTCCATAATTAATCTTTGTTTTTATAATTTTTTCTTTTCTGTTTTTTTTACTTTTCCAGCTTATTTTGGTATATATGGTGAATAAAAATTATATATATATATATATGGCAAATAAAAAAAATTTTTCTTTAATAGTGCTAAAATATATTGAATACCTTTGATGTTATCATTCTTTCTTTTTTTTTCCTTCATTCACTTCTCCCTTCCACTGATACTTACTGAGCACTTAATATATACCAGGGACTATGGAATGCAATGATGACCAATTCAGACAAGATCCTACCTGCAAGTTTCAGAGAAGAGAAACAATGCACAACTAAACAGATATATAAACAAGATAATTGTAAAGCATGACAACACATACTAAAGAGATGAGGTATTATGTAGATCACCCTGGAGGGCTGCCCACTTTAGATCAGATGGTAAGAAAAGGCCTGTCTGAAGAGATGACTTTGAGTAGAGATGTACAGGTTGAAAAGGAACACTAACCCCTTATAGATGCCAGAATTTTGTAAGCATGAACATGTGCAAAGGTTCTGAGGTAGAAAAGAGCTTGGTATGTTCCAGGAACATAAGAAAAGCAAGTGTGACTGGAATATATTGAACAAGGGAGTAGGCAGTGTTCAAGATAAGCTTGGAAATTTAGGCATGGGTAGATTATTGTGACATGGCCACATATACCATGGTTGTAAGACTGGCGTTTATTCCAAAAATTTATAGAAAGCCAATAAACATATTAAGCAGGAAAGTATCATGATTTAATTTATATTTTAAATTATTTAAATTGTTGCATGATGAGTGGCTAGTGAATGGGTAAGAACGGAGGCTGCAAGACCAGTTGTGAGGCTTCCGCAACCCCAAAGGCAAGAGGTAATAAATCGTGACTTAAACTCAGACAGTGACAGTGTAAATTCATCTCATTTCATCATTACACCAAATACACAAAGGGGACCTTATAATTGCTCTATTTTAGAAATGAGTTAACAAAGGCTACTAGTGATTGCTACTTAAAAGTACTCATCTCCTAAGTGAAGGAGTCAAGATTCAAACCCAGACCAGTATGGCTTAGAGGTGAGTTTTCTTTCTCCTAGACATCAGACTAACGCCTTTAGTGGGTTTGGCAAAAGCAGCTTAAAGTAAGCTTCAGGAATCCTTAACACAGAGTGATGCTGGCCATGGACCTAGCAGTGTTCTAAGTGTTTCCTATGCAGTAGCAAAGTTAATGCTCGTGACAACTTGGAAGTACCTGCCATTATTACCCTCATTTTGCAGATGAGTAATCTGTTTTAGAGAAAGTAAGCTAGTGAATGTCAAAAGCAAAACTTCAAACTGGGCAGGTTAGCTCTGAAGCCATGCATTTAACCACTAAATGATTTAAGATGAACCCTCCTTAGCTGGTCAGTGTTTCTACACAGAAGCAGTATACTTTAAACATAGCAGGAAAATAGACCCCTTTAACCCCTTTAAACCTCCAATTGAGATAAAGATTCACACAAAACACAGAAAAGCTTTTTATGGCAATTTCATCAAAATGCTAAAGATTAGACAGGAAAGGCTTCCCACACACTTCAAATGAGAATAATGAAACATCTCTAACAGAAGTGAACAAAAGATTTATCCTTTCACCATTCTCAGGGCTCAGAAGCAACATTTCTACCAGGTCTGCTTTTTTATAATATAAATGTAAGAGGAGACAGATTGAAATGCCAAACTGAACTGCTCAGTGTTTTAGAAAAAGCTGAGAAACATAGGGCAGCTTCAACTCAAAACACGTTTGTTTGATATCTCCTGAAAATTTTCAGCAAGTTGGGTTTGTGGATTCTTAAAATTAATGACAAAAAATCTAATATTCCAACAGAACAGGAGTGACCTATAAAAGGCTGCCTTTATGCTCTGCGAGGGCTCTAGCTTCATCCTCACAGTGTCCCCAAATCACCTCCAATAGGTAGAAGTTTGCTTGAAGCTTTTCCAGTATCTCTACCGTG
This sequence comes from Neophocaena asiaeorientalis asiaeorientalis, assembly GCF_003031525.2. Lineage (NCBI taxonomy): Eukaryota > Metazoa > Chordata > Mammalia > Artiodactyla > Phocoenidae > Neophocaena > Neophocaena asiaeorientalis. The sequence continues at coordinate 2,103,389 of NW_020172476.1, forward strand.
ACCTTAACTACTGTTTCTGCTATTTCCATATGCCCTTTGACTGTCCCAAGTCCCACCACTTTGATATATAAAATGTAGATAATTTAGGCTTTGCAAGGACACACTGCTGAATCTCAAAGATTGAGGATCTCAGTGTATCAGGGAGAAGATACATGGAAATAGACACTTTCGGTTTTTCTGCATTTGACTTCTTTATTGCTAATAATAATACTGACTGATCATTTGAAGCTTTGCAGGTATAATCTCATTTAATCTCATAACAAAGATAGATACTATTGTCATCATTCTTATTTTTCTCAGGAATGTTAAGACCACGTAATCAGAATTAGAACCCTAGCTGTCTGATTCTAGAACTGTGTCTATTATCTTGTACTTACATCCCTAAGTACACTACGGTATATGGTATTTGTTTTTCACTATATCATGCAATACAGTGTATTGATAAAAATAAGTATAATATACAGTACATATTCTTTGTAAGCACATTATAATATGCTTAAAATGCCAGCATTAATTCTTCTTTCCTTTTCCCCAATAGGATTCACAACATTGTATGCATTAAGCATTGGACCAATAGGTCTTAAACAACTTAAGTCTCTGTTTTTAATCCTGGATGTAAATTTATAGTTACATGGGGAGGTTTTAAAAAGTGCTTACTATGCCCTTCCCTACCTTAGAAGATTCTGATTTAATTGTTCTGGGGTATGGCCTGAACATGAGCATTTGTAAAGTTCCCCTCTCTATCCCTCTGGTGATTACAAAGATCCAGGAGCTGGAGTATAACTCCTCTGAACAACTTAATGCAGTCTTATGTGTTACAGACTGAATTGTGTCTCCTTAAAATTCACTTATATTGAAGTTCCAACCCCCAGTGTGACTGTCTGGAGATAGTACCTCTAAGGAGGTAACTAAGGTTAAATGAGGTCAAAAGGGTGAAGCCCTAATCTGATAGGACTGGTGTCTTTTTTTTTCCCCCGAGTAGGATTTTTTTTTAATTAATTTTTATTGGAGTATAGTTGATTTACAATGTTGTGCTAGGACTGGTGTCTTTTTAAGAAGAGGAAGAGATACCAGTAATGTGTGTGCACAGAGGAAAGGCCATGTGAGGCCTTTCCTGCAAGCCAAGGAGAGAGGTCTCACCAGAAATCAATCCCTCTGGCACTTTGACCTTGGACTTGGACCTCCAGCCTCCAGGATAGGAGAAAATGAATGTTTGTTGTATAAGCCTCCCAGCCTATGGTATTTTGTCATGGCTGCCTGAGCAAACTAATATGACATCTTTTGGTCACAATGATTGTTGTCAGTTGTGGGCTGGTAAAGCTGTCTAGTACCTGAAGGTGAATTGGAAGGTTCTAGGTCCAGGAGCCGTTGGCATCCATCCCTCTGCCCTTAGTGAAGCCAGAATGGTTTCTCTAAGAATGGAGTGAATGGAGTGAATACAGAAGGGAAAGAGCTTCAAAGACTGTGGACAGAAATGGAGCCTCACAGTGTATCATTTATACACTGTTAAATGGTAAGAAGGAGTAGTATTTAGAAAAGACATGGGATGGTGCTCTAATAACAAAGCCGACAGCATTCTCATTGATTGCTCCACTGCAGGGTAAGGGCTGAACTGAGCTCTCATTGGTCTGTCATCCTCTAGTGGATGCTGTGGAGTCCATACATTTATCCAGTTACTATGAGGCCAGCTTACCTTTATCTTTTTGTTTATTTACTTTAATTTAAGGTATGACCAAAGTGTGTGTGTGTCAGGAAGAGTCTGCACCAGGAACAATATTGAACATGTGAAGAAAGTCCAGTCTTCCCTTCCACAGCATTTTTTTTTCTAATCAAGATTACTTTTGATTTGGGCTTTCCCAGTGCCCTTACCAAAGAATGAATTATAACCTTTTAGAAAACACATGTAACAAATAAAATGTGAGGGTGACTACTGTATTAAGAATTTAATCAAGGTCTGCAAGGCAGTGACACTGCAAGTCATCACTTACAGACTCTTCTAAAGAAGAGTATCTTCCCAACATCATGACTGGGTTTAGAATATGTGGTCTAAAGTAAAAAGGTAAGCTTTAAAACCTGTCGTGCTGAATTGCAAATCTCCTAAGACATTGGCTTGTGATCTGGGACCTTCAGCTTTCTCCTCTGTGAAATGGAGATAAAGAAGTCCACCTCCTATGATTTCTGGAGGACTGAATGTGTTAACACTTTAGAATCTTCTAGGATAGTGCTAGAATAGGGGCTTCACAAATGTGATTTGATTTTCTTACTTCCTGTCCCAGTTCTTGTTTTTATACTTTGATTATTGAAAAGTTAAAATCACTTTCTCAGTTTCTGTATACTGTAAACTCTGTAATATAAACATTCCCATAGGATGAGGACAGGATATGTGTTAATTACTCCATGAAATGACTTGGTAACGTATCAGGTCCTATGATAATATCTGTTTATGTAAAATTTTGTAGAGACTTGGGCATTAATCCCCAATGGGGACTTTTTCTCATACAAACATCTCCCTTTTATAAACTGCTGTGAAGGTGAAGAGGTGAAAACAAAGTATTAGCACACTCATTTTAATTTAGTTTAAGCACCAGGTCATATGACTGTATGTCTAAGTCTACCCTCTGAATTGTCTCTACCACACAGTGAATGTGTCACATTTAGTGGGACTGACCACATGACTTCTTTGGGAGGCAAAGCTGCTAGCTCTCAGTTATATCAGATGAAATCATAACAGACTACATGTTAAAGAGTTACTAGATCCCTGCATGTTATAACAATAAAGTGCAGGATCGAAATACACTTCCATACATACACTCGATACCCCTACCCCTACCATTTCTCTTATCTTTGAATTACTCAAGTGCTATCTCAATAGCCATAATGAAACCAGATGTAAACTGAATTGCATTGTTTTAAAACTGGAGCAATCACACATCAACTTGCATTAAGTCCCTGCCCTGTAGATCTAACTGGTGCAACAGAGAACTGTGAAAGCACATTTTGACCTCCATTTGTTTTTCTTATTCCCTCATTCTGCTGTAACTTTGATTTGATCTCATTATAATATCCTTAAATGTACTAAATCTTGCATTAGTAAAAAGACACAGGAAGCTTTTCAACTAATCTGTTGTCTTATTCTCCATCCTAGACCATCAGAGTTTGTGGCCTGCAAGTCTGTGAATTACTTCCCTGCCACGTTTAGCTACGTGAAGTCTTAAAATATGTTTTCAATGAGAAAAAAATGGACACCCACATTTTCCCCCATATAAGGAGTATATGAAAGACATTTTCAATTACTGTTGGCTGTGTCATTGTAGGTCTCTATTCCTACAATGAGTTACAGTGATAGCGGTGACCCAGGTGAGAGGACAAGTACCTCTATGATAACCAGGCTGCCAGCTGCTAGTTATGTCCTGGAGTATATGTCCAGGTCCTAGAAGACTGACCACTATAACAAGTGTGTGTCGGTGACCACAGATACTTTGCCTGGTTCTCAATAAAAAAGAAAAAATAAAATCTGATACTAGTGAGTAGTTGGCAATCATCTACACTTGAAACAAAGAAATGCTTAAGTGAACTGTGGTTCATTTAAAAGACATTCCAAAGTCATTAAAAATAGAAATGTTTATAAAGAATGTTAAACATGAAAGGCTTATGATGCTAAACTGTACAGTCATGACTTCCCCATTCATTTTCACTATTCCCAATTTCTATTTTTTATTAATGAATATATGTTACTTTTATCTGAGCTTTAACTAAGACATAATTCACATGCCAAAAAGTCACTGTGTTAAAGTATGTAATTCAGTGGTTCTTAGTATATTCACAGAGCTGCGCAATGATCCCTAAAACCTAATTTTAGAACATTTCATAACTTCAAAAAGAAATCCCATACCCTTTAGCAACCATTCCTCAGTCTCCTTTGCCTCCCACTCTTGGAAACTAGTAATCTATTTTTTGTTTCTGTGCATTTGTCAGTTTTGGACACTTCACATAAATGGAGTAATATAATATGTGGCCATTTTTTCATTGCCCGTAATGTTTTCACAGTACACCTGTGTTATAGCGTGTATCAGTGCTTCATTCCTTTTCAGTGGCCAAATAATTTTTCATTTTATGATGTACCGTATTTCATTTATTCATTCATTAGTTGATAGACATTTGGGTTGTTTCCACTTTTGGACTATTATGAATCATGCTGCTATGAATATTCATGTACAAAATCTTGTGTAGAGATACGTTTAATTCTCTTAGTATACACCTACGGGCAGGATTTCCAGATCATATGATAACTCTATGTTTAACATTTTGAGGAACTGCCAAACTGCTTTACAAAGTGGCTGCACTATTTCACGATCCCACCATGTGTGCAATACAAAAAAGAAACTGATTCAACAAAATTACCATATAGACTACCTAATTTTGGCCCACTGTAACTCTAGAGGCTACAGATTTTTTTTTTCCTGTTTAAACAGCAAATGTCTGAGCTATAGTATTGCCCTTTTATTGCAGCAAGATTTAACCCTTCCATTTCTTCATTTTAAAAGATTATTTCTACCCACTGCCATTATAAATTTTAGCCAAATTGGAGAACAGAGAGAAACTGAAACATTACAGGGAATTTAGGACACAGAGAAAATACAGCAGTAAAAGTAGATAAGCAAAATAGATACTATGCAATCAGCATTAACTTTGCATTTTTATGTCAAGGAGGAAAAGCAACATTGAGATGAACAACTTCGAGATCTGTAAATATCCCAGATTTGGAATTTAAAAATAGGCTTTGGGATAAAAATGCTATTTTCCCATTCTTAAAGCAAAAAGACGTAGGTAGAAATTGAAAACAGATTTCACTAAATGCCAGTGCTTCTACCAGCCCAGTGTGTGAAAATCCAGCTGTTCTTTTCTGCTTCTTACGTTAGCAATAAGGATGGTAAAGACGATGCCTTCCTTATTTGCTGACAGTTGCACTGAAGATGCAGGATGCAAAATAGCATTTCTCTTCTGGGCAATGTTAATCATGGAATGCTGACGAGAGTTCAAAAATAAGTCCAGATCCTTCAAGTCAGTGCCCCACATCAAGATAATATGAAAAACTCATAATACACTGACAAGCATGAGAGAAGTGTACACTTTACACTATTCTTTTTTTCCATAAGTAAAGAGATTCATGATAGATTTTAAAACCAATAGATTTTAAAACCAATATGAATAATGGGTTATACCAGAATACCAATTTAGAGATCCATCTATCATCTATATATTTTTATTTATATTACTCATCTGATTTGTTGAAGCAGAAAGAGAATGTAACCTTATGTTCCTTTTTCAGATGATAATACTGAGGGTCTGAGAGATTAAGTGACACAGGAAATAGGTGGAAGAATATGGATTTTATCCCAGATTTCTGTCTCTTTGTGCAAATCTGGAATTTTCCTATAATTTAGGAGCAAATTTCAGACCGGAGTCCAGCAATTTTAAAGTTATTTATATGGACAAGGAGTCGGAATTTTCGAAATGCGGGCCGTATAATGAATTGAGTGCAACTATACCACAGTTATTTAGATAGCGCACATTTCCTGTTAGAAATTAATGTTGCTAACCTAAAATATTTAGAACATTTGAATTTTATTGCTAGGATTTAGCAACTAACTGGTACCTATTGCCAAAAATAAAAGGGAGATTCGATAAGTATTTATTACACTCCACTACAGTTGTTTTTGTTTTTTTGTTTTTTTTTCCCAGTACGCGGGCCTCTCACTGTTGTGGCCTCTCCCGCTGCGGAGCACAGGCTCCGGACGCGCAGGCTCAGCGGCCATGGCCCACGGGCCCAGCTACTCCGAGGCATGTGGGATCCTCCCAGACCGGGGCACGAACCCATGTTCCCTGCATCGGAAGGCGGACTCTCAACCACTGCGTCACCAGGGAAGCCCTCCACTACAGTTTTTAAAGCAGCTCTTCAAGGTAAGTATTATGATCCTCATTTATTAAAGGCAGAAACTAAAGGTAATAAACCTTAGGCAATTTGCCCAAGGTCAATAACCAACAAAAGGAATGTTTATATTTTGAACTCAAGTTTGGCCCCAAAGCCCTACTCTTTCATAATGTTAGCTTGAGAAAATTTACTTAAGCTTTAAAAAACTGCTGGTCCTTTGAGCCAGTAATTTCACATCTAGGGCTGTATTCTAAGAGAATCACAGGCCATGTACTATGATTTCAGCATACAAATCTTTATCTCAATGTTGTTCATAGTTGCCAAAAAATGGAACTAACCCAATGACAAAAAAATAAGGGCTCAATTAAATTATTTGTGTTATATCCACACTGTGACATAGTATGCAACCATTAAAAATGTTGTAACAGAAAAGTATTTATTGGCAAAATGATACTACGTCATACACTCATTTTGGTGAACTCCACCTAATGCACAAAGTTCAGCGTCCTCACCCTGCTTTTCATTCCAAATAAAATTAGGCTGACTCTCCTCTGTGCTCCAACAGGTCTTCACATATGGTCTATAGGTAGTTTACTTCATTATTTGGTTATCTCCCCTTGTAACTATGACTGCCTCAAGGTTAGAGAATCAACTTAGTCACCTTTATTACTCCACCCATATCTAACACAGTTGTTCATAATTAATAAGAGGTATTCAAAAAACTTTCACTGAAAGAATGAACAATTAATTCTTTAGCACTATGTTCAACCCATTTCATGTTAAAAATCAGGTAGAAAATAAGACTTCTAGAGTTTAATGGGGGAAATTGTCATACTTGCTCACAATGAGAGGAAAAAGACCCTGAGGTTTTAGCTACCCTTGACCCTATCTCTCTGCCTTGAAGATAGAAAGGGACTATGGTCTTGGCACACCTGTAACCCATTCACTGCATGGTAGGGTCTCATCATGCACTGACTGCAAGGGTCTGGCAATAACCTGAGTCAATACAGGGGTTTTAATCTGAGATCTACACATTTCTATATGATATATCTGAATAGGCTTCATCAAATACATCTCTTGGATTTATCTTTAAATTTTTTATAGATTTATTTTGTGTATATGTCTATTTTGTAAGGATAGGGGCCTTTCACTTTCTATTTAAAAAAATCCCTGGATCTAAAAACTCTGAAATACAGTAGTGGAGTCTACATTGTTTTCATCATATTATTTTGACTAAAAACATCTTAACTTTTTACATGTGTATTTCACTTATTAAGTGAATTTTTTAAAATTTTCACTTTGAGACTAGAGTAAGCTGACTTTTTAATGAAGCCCATTAAAATGTAGTTAATGAGAAACTTTGATCATTATTCTTTTCTGTAGACATTATAGTACAGCAGAAATACTTCTAACAAGATTACAAACATTCCTCTGGGAGTGAGAAAAGAGAATTGCTCTTTGGAGTTCAGTGGGGATGAAGATCCCTTTCACCTTTGGTGTCTGTACAGTCAATATTTTCAAGTTATCTAAAGAAAGTCAGAGAGTGGGTCATTGGGAAGAGTGTCATATGCATAAGGGCCAGGGAAAGAGAAAGAAGGGCAACAAAGCCAGTTTACAGAAAGCTAAATCAGAAGACTACTTTCAAATAATACTCAAGAAATCTTCACACATTCTTGAAATCCAGCTGGCCGTGTATGTGTGTTTTGATGTAAAGGTGTAGTCATATTCCTTTTTCCATTTTTTTTTTTTTTCTTTGCGGTACGCGGGCCCACTGTTGTGGCCTCTCCCGTTGCGGAGCACAGGCTCCGGACGCGCAGGCTCAGCGGCCATGGCTCACAGGCCCAGCCACCCCGCAGCATGTGGGATCTTCCCGGACCGGGGCACAAACCCGTGTCCCCTGCATGGGCAAGCGGATTCCCAACCACTGCGCCACCAGGGAAGCCCCCTTTTTTCATTTTTAAAAGCTACATATTTCATTGCCTGAAGGAGCTTCTATTCATTGCCATGGTATTGTTGTCTAGCAGGACCATCACAAGCCATGTCTTAGTCTTCTGCCTACAATATTAGGCTGGAAATGTTGACGGGGAAAAAAATCAGGTGTTCACCTCATTCTGCTCCTTCCAAACTCTTCTGAATTGGGACTGCACGTAGAGTTGGTGACTTGAGGTTTCAGAGGTACCAACCTAGAATGTTCCTCATCTATCACCATTGTCAGTCTTGGGCTAGTCCCAGTTTTAAAAAACACTGCAAAGGAAGCCAGGCCGTTCTCAGAGTTTGAGGACATGTCAAAGAGGATTGGAGGTGTCCCAGGACACCCAATTTCATTCAGACATAACAGGCATTATGTGGTCTCTCATATGTGTTTTGGTTTGATTTGACCTGTATTTTCAAAAAGAGACAACTAGGGAGTCTTGAAGGCTCTCTATAGGATTATGGAACATTGGTGCCAAAACCAGAGATCATCCATTCCTGACTTGTGTTAAGTTGCTTGGATAAAGCAATGTTTTATGCATTAGCATATGAAACTAACAGCAATGATAATGTTTATTGTGTGCTTACTTTGCACCAGGCACTGCTCTATATACTTTATATGTAGTAACTCACTGATTCTTCACAACCAAATTATGACATCAGTATTATTATTATTCCCTTTTTGTCAATGGGGAAAGAAGGCACAGGAAGATGCAGCAACTTGTGCAAGGACATGAAACTAGGAAATAAGGCCTCAGCATCTTACATAATATGGGATAACTATCTACAGGGGAGAGATGTGCAAGCAGGGATTTCTCTGGTCCCTTCCAAATGAACATTCTTTTTCTCTTTTTTAGAGAGAGGGAAGCTATATACCCAAAACCAAGGATGATCACCAGAAATGAGTATATTTTTCAAATCATTATCTGCCCTCCCCATACACACACACACACACACACACACCCTTCTACACCCCTGAAAGTACTTACAATCACAAGATTTTTTTAAAAATTCGTTTTGGAAATATTGGCCCTTCACCAGTGAAAACCAAAGACTTGCATGTGGTAAAATAAGCAACAGTGATCGCATTTCCCATCTCATCCTGCTAAAGAATTCTTAGCATGAAAATCCTGCCTTTCACCTCTAATTTAATAAATAAACACAACTAAAAATATACCTTGAAATCCCAAGACAATTTAACTGGTTTAATAATTAATTTTCATAGCAAAAGATTAATGCATTATTTTCCTTGTTAAAACAATAAATGTTCATTGAGCAACCATTTGCTTTAGTATCTCTGCACCAGGTATACATGGCAATCAACAAAACAGATTACACCTCTGACTTCATGAACCTTCTACTTGGTGGTAAACATGCTATCACTGCTACATTACTGATGTTTTCTCTTAGGTCAATACAGTCTATGTTTATAAAGTTTATAAATTTATAAAGTTAAAGTGAGAATGATTGGAAAGAGTGAAATTAGACACTGTGACATAAACAAAAAGAATTCAAGATAACAAATAACTCTGTAACCACATAACCCAACTGACACAGAGACAAGTTCTTAATATGATTAGTTCTAGTTTAAAATCTTCTAAAGATACCCATATATAGCACAGAAGTCACAAACTCTGAATTTGGATTTATCCTTTCTTCTAAGAAACCCCACCTCTTAGGATCTCCCTATCATCCATCCCCAAACAGCACCCCAGTATATAAGCCTATCGATTCCATAGTCAACAACATATCTTCTTTAGATGGTTCACAGCCAAATTAAATCTCCCACACTAACAGAGCATACAGTACCAGAATGGTGAGTTATAAGGGTTAGAAATAGGTGAATAACATGTAAGTATTTAAAATGGCCAACTAGGAACATGAGAAAAAAAATATATGACAGGAAAAGTATATACTGTAGACTATGATACTACCTGAAATGAACATATGGATAGTATATCAAGTTCTTATTGCAAATCATTTAAGACCAGGAAGACCCTGGCATCAGACTGTAGTACTTGAATAAAGGTTCCACCACATAATAGCTCAGTGATAGGCAAGGATTCATTCGATTGACCTGGATACCTAGCAGGCCACATTCCCAGAGAGACAGTTGCCATCCCCCCTTCCTTCAAAGAGCAGCATCATTTGGAAATTAAAACCCAAAAGATATGGAAACTGGTTAAAACTGAGTACTTAAGGCAGGCATCCTGGTAGAATGCTGATAAGATAGAAGACAGCTGAAGGTCAATAATCTAAACAAAAGGCTTGGGTCCTGGACCCTGATCCCACCAAAAGAGAAACTCTCAGTTATAAATGCTGAGGTTGACAGGGCTGGAATCCCTGTCAGGAATCTGCTACATCACAGAACTGTAACCACAAAGTTTGGACCTCAGCCCCAAACCATCCTAGAGGAAGAGCTGGTGTTCCCCCAACAATGAAGCTTAGGAGCCCCACACCTCAAGACTGGGACCCCTCTCAAGTCTGATGTCTTACTCACCAGTTCCCTGTGCACCTGGCATTGAGAAGCTTGCTCACCTGCTATCGCTCTGTCTCTGTACGTTTTCCCCTCAATCAAAGGCTGGTCCCAGCTGGCGTGTGTGCTTTCAGGTCATTCACTCTTGATTACTCGACATCAGATGATCTTGGACAAGTTAATTCTCTGTGAGCCTCAGTATCCTCTTCATCAAATAGGGATAATGACAGTAAATACTTCATTTGGTTTCTGTGAGGATTAAATGAGATAATCTATGTCAAGTGTTTATTACAGCACCCACACGGAGCGAACATTCAAAAGTGCTAGCTATTATTAGAATTTAGGATTTAATTCCAGGGGATTTTTAAATATAAATAAGGTTTTTTTTAATCACATCTCAAAAGGAACTAGAAGATAAACTTGAGAGCTTTCATTAAGAGACTTAGAGAACCCTTATTTTATCTGCGACTCCACTGTTGATGTGATAAGGATTATTTGACAATGAAGTGATTCTGAGTTTCAGATCAAAGAAGGAGATTTGTCATATAGAAGAGAGTTATACTTCCATTCCTAATTAGTGCCTAGGCATCTGTTTGTAGTTCTTGACAGGAGAAGAATGGAGAAGTGGTGTGAGGGAAAAACAGCCCAAGTAACTACACTTTTTTTTCCTACATAATCATTCATTCATTCATTCATTTATGCATTATTTCCTTTTTTGCAAGTTACACATTGCAATACACAGTACTAAGCACCATGGTGTGATAAGAAGACAAAAATCAAGCCAACATTGAGAAGTAAGAATTGGCTTGTCCAAAACTTATTCCCTACATGCCAGTCTACCAAAGAAGGAGCTGGTCTCCTGCAGATTGTGTGGAAGGTAGCTACAGCAAAATGCTCAAGCAATCAAGCCTGGTAAAATGCTGATGTACCAGATTCAGCCATGTTCAGGGATGGCAAAGAGCTGGGACTCTAAGGCTTACACATTAGCACACTGACCCTGTCAAGGAAGAGGTTTGTGTTCTCTTGTTTATGGATGTCAAACTTAGCAGAACAAGACTAGACTTGGCGCTAAGACGATGCCATACATGTAGTTGATGGATTCTGGCCCTTAACCATGCTAGGGAAGGAACTATCATTTTGCTAGTTAGTTTCTTAAAAGCCTCCTGGTAGTCAATGCTTACATATGCTAGATTCCTGTATGCAGCCCCCAAAGTACAATGGGAAATTGGAGAGCATAGACCTCTACCATGGTGAATGCCTCCAATATAATGTTCTTTCATCAGTCCTACTGTGTGTTTCCTGGTGTTTTGTCATGGTTTGATCAATACACTTGTTACTCTTAAGAAGCTCATTACATGGAAGATCATAAGACTGCTATGTGTACTAAACTAATCCAGTTAATAGAATAAGATGCTGTGGGAAAAGTATGTGCCATGTCCGGGGGAATGATTTATTTCCTCTACTGATAAACCTCTGGCTCTCTTGAAGGTGTTGGTTAGAATCCAATCCTACACCTCTGACCATTTCTCTCCCCACAAGAAGAGGAGTGGCTCTATTGTATAGGATTAGAGCACCTGTACTACCTGCTCTTTACTAAAAGTAGTAAAGTACACCTTGACTACTAATAAAGTTAATATCTGAACATGTGAGGAAGTCAAAGCTTCCTTGTCCATTCTTCAATAGGTTCAGAACTCGAAAGTGACATTTGATTCAGTGTCTCTTTTAAATCTCAAATATTTTTATTCAGACCGGAGTTTGAATCCCAATTGATATTGGAAAATTGAGTTCAATCTTGAGATGCCAGTGCACTCATCTGTCCATGGTAATAATATCTACCTCATTGGATTATGTGGGCATTAACAGATCACATGCCTGACATATAGTAGGTAGTCATAATTCTGCTTGTGTGATATATGTGATATAAAGAGAAGTCTAGACCAAAAAAACCTTCTGAGATTAGGCAGGCAGGAGGTGAATCTTGGTATTAGGAACTTCTAATATGTTTTTAATATTTTTTCCTTAAATACAGGAAATATTATTAAAAAATTAGCAGATGACTCAAAAAAATCTGAAACCTTCTTACCACCTGCGTTCATGCACTCCAGTCCGTATGACACCGCTTTTCAGAACAAAGAACATGAATGCCGCAGCAAGATCAAAGGAGGACATGTAATAAATTACTGTGGAAGTCACGTCTCAGTCCCTGCCCCTCCCCTCATTGCTCTGCATGTGTCATTTAAAATGCAATTCCCTTTGAATGGGCACAGAGCAGTTCTATTACCAGACATGACTGTTTTTACTACTAGCAGTTGTTTAATGATTTTATGTCATCGCAATAATAGAAACATGACATTCCACTGTGACTACAGCTTGTATGAGTCTATTTTTGGAAAGCTGATTTTGTAGAGGACAAGAAAATGTGCAATCTTGGTTCCTGTTCCCTTAGTGAACCTTTCATGACTTTCTGAAATGAGCGTGGCGACTTGAAGTCTCAAACAATGATGGTTCACATACAAAAACCCTTCTTCAGAGAAGGAGACTTGAGCCTGAATCCAATTTTCTCATCAGAGGAAAAAGCATCCTTTTTGGAGTATTTCAATGCCTGAGTCCTTATTCTTGATAGGGAAGAAGCACACAAACAACAACAGTGGAAGTACACATTCTTTCTCAGTGGAGGACACTGCCTCAAATCTTTCACAGACAAAGTTGAGGGTAAGAGTCATAAACTCCCTCACTGTCCTTCACTCACATGTAAACACTATCACTGCCAGCACTTGACCCTTCACGGTCTTCTAATCTCAGACAAGTGATTCTCTCTTGCTTAAAGCCATCTCTACCATGCGTGTCCTTAATTCGCACCGCTGCTTTTTCTTGCAGGACCTTGATCCATCAGTGTTCTACTCTGCTCCTAGATTATCATCTTCCCCCTTGCTACCGGACCTCTCCTTTCAGTCTGTTAACACACCAAAATCCTTGCCTTTACACACACACACACACACACACACACACACACACACACAAGACCCTCTGTCTATCCCTAGTCACTGACCCATTTTCTTTCACAACCAAATTACTTAAAATACTTCACATTTGCAGCTTCCCATTTTTAAAATTCCTGCTTTCTCTCTTGCTTCTATAAATAAACAGGCGATTCTTCCTTGCCTTCTTGTTTCAAACAATATGTTGCAAGCTTCTTCTTATCTGTTCTTTCCCCTCTTCAACCCATGTCCACAGTCTGCTGCTCTCACCAATCTCCCCATATTGCTCAGGTAAGCCTCGTCAGTGACCTCATCAAATCCAGTGGTCAATGTCAGTAATTTGAACAGTTAGCTTGCATGTGAAACAAATGATACCTCCTTTCCCTTTTTAAAAATTCTCCTTTCTTTGGTTTCATGCTGCTGCATGAAATAAACTGTTTCATTTCTACCAGTTACCATATGTTTTCTCCAAATACTGGGCCATACACTTCACACTGTTAAGAAAGGTAGGGAATATTGTAATAGTGTATAAATTTAAAAATCAAGCAACTGAAACATAAAGAAATGAATAATTTTACCCAAGTTACCTAGTAAATGTGAGGAAGGGGATAAGAACACAGCTTTACCTGACACCAATGCACATTTTAAAATTTGTTAATATGATAAATATTTAAACCATACAGAAATATACCAATTGTCACAACCAACAAACCTCATCTATCCACACATTTAACACACGTTAACATTTTGCTTAACAATTTGAACTAATTTATTTTTCCAGAACTGATGTATTATAAAGAGTTAAACCCCAATGGAGGGGGAAGATGGCGGACGAGTAAGACGCGGAGATCACCTTCCTCGCCACGGATACATCTGAAATACATCTACACGTGGAACAATTCCTACAGAACACCTACTGAACGCTGGCAGAAGACCCCAGACCTCCCAAAAGGCAAGAAACTCCCCACGCACCTGGGTACGGCAAAAGAAAACATAATAAACAGAGACAAAAGAATAGAGACGGGACCTGCAACAGCGGGAGGGAGCTGTGAAGGAGAAAAATTTCCACACACTAGGAAGCCCCTCCGCGGGTGGAGACTGCGGGTGGCGGAGGGAGAGGGGAGCTTCGGAGCCGCGGAGGAGAGCACAGCAACAGGGGTGCGGGGGACAAAGTGGCGAGATTCCCGCACAGAGGATCCGGGCCGACCGGCACTCACCTGCGCGAGAGGCTTGTCTGCTCACCCGCCGGGACGGGAGGGGGCTGGGAACTGAGGCTCGGGCTTCGGTCGGAGCGCAGTGACAGGACTGGGGTTGGCGGCGTGAACACAGCCTGAAGGGGGTTAGTGCGCCACGCCTAGCGGGGAGGGAGTCCGGGGAAAAGTCTGGACCTGCCGAAGAGGCAAGAGACTTTTTCTTCCCTCTTTGTTTCCTGGTGCGCGAGGAGAGGGGATTATGAGCGCTGCTTAAAGGAGCTCCAGAGACGGGCGCGAGCCGCGGCTAAAAGCGCAGACCCCAGAGATGGGCATGAGACGCTAAGGCTGCTGCTGCCGCCAAGAACCCTGTGTGCGAGCACAGGTCACTCTCCATACCTCCCTTCCGGCAGCACGCACGGCGCACCTCAGGCTAGTGCAACGTCACGCCGGCTTCCGCAGACGCAGGCTCACCCCGCACTCCGTGCCTCTCCCTCCGCCCACCCTGAGTGAACTGGAGCCCCCAATCAACGGCTCCTTTAACCCCGTCCTGTCTGAGCGAAGAACAGATGCCCTCCGGCAACCTACATGTAGAGGCGGGGCCAAGTCCAAAGCTGAAACCCGGGAGCTGTGCGAAAAAAGAAGGAAAAGGGAAATCTCTCCCAGCAGCCTCAGGAGCAGCGGATTAAATCTCCACAATAATACCCTGCAATGGCAGGCGGACTCTCAACCACTGCGCCACCAGGGAAGCCCCCCAAATTTTTTTCTTAATATTTATTTTTTTATTTTAAAAACTTTATTTTATTTTACCTTAATTTATTTTATCCTCTTTCTTTCTACTTTTTCTCCCTTTTATTCTGAGCTGTGTCGATGAAAGGCTCTTGGTGCTGCAGCCAAGAGTCACTGCTGTGCCTCTGAGGTGGGAGAGCCAACTTCAGGACACTGGTCCACAAGAGACCTCCCAGCTCCACGTAATATCAAATGGCGAATATCTCCCAGAGATCTCCATCTCAACACCAACAGCCAGCTTCACTCAACGACCAGCAAGCTACAGTGCTGGACACCCTAT
>NW_020172476.1:2119258-2119534 GCF_003031525.2 Neophocaena asiaeorientalis asiaeorientalis
AAGTATCTTTTCCGACCACAATGCTATGAGACTAGATATCAATTACAGGAAAAGATCTGTAAAAAATACAAACACATGGAGGCTAAACATTACACTACTTAAAAACGAAGTGATCACTGAAGAAATCAATGAGGAAATAAAACAATAGCTAGAAACAAATGACAAAGGAGACATGACGATCCAAAAGCTATGGGATGCAGCAAAAGCAGTTCTAAGAGGGAAGTTTATAGCAATACAATCCTACCTTAAGAAACAGGAAACATCTCAAATAAACAA
>NW_020172476.1:2119557-2120284 GCF_003031525.2 Neophocaena asiaeorientalis asiaeorientalis
AAGTATCTTTTCCGACCACAATGCTATGAGACTAGATATCAATTACAGGAAAAGATCTGTAAAAAATACAAACACATGGAGGCTAAACATTACACTACTTAAAAACGAAGTGATCACTGAAGAAATCAATGAGGAAATAAAACAATAGCTAGAAACAAATGACAAAGGAGACATGACGATCCAAAAGCTATGGGATGCAGCAAAAGCAGTTCTAAGAGGGAAGTTTATAGCAATACAATCCTACCTTAAGAAACAGGAAACATCTCAAATAAACAAACCTGGAAGAAATGGACAAATTCTTAGAAATGCACAACCTGCCAAGACTGCATCAGGAAAAATAGAAACTATGAACAGACCAATCACAAGCACTGAAATTGAAAATGTCATTAAAAATCTTCCAACAAACAAAATTCCAGGACCAGTTGGCTTCACAGGAGAATTCTGTCAAACATTTAGAGAAGAGCTAGTAAAGCAATTATACTCCAATAAAAATGTAAAAAAAAAAAAGTTACAGCCCAATTTGTAATTCTCCACAATTTTACTCCCTTGCCAGAGGAAGCCATTATACTGTAGCACAGTGGTCCCCAACCGTTTTGGTGTCAGGGACCGGTTTCATGGAAGACAATTTTTCCACAGACCTGGTGGGAGGATGGTTTCAGGATGATTCAAGTGCATTACACTTATTTTGCACTTTATTTCTATTATTATTACATTGTAATACATAATG
>NW_020172477.1:0-10279 GCF_003031525.2 Neophocaena asiaeorientalis asiaeorientalis
CACCAGGGAAGCCCTGTTGGAAGATTTTAAATCACAGTTTGTTTCATTATTTGTGATTGGTCTGTTCATAGTTTTTATTTCTTCCTGGTTCTGTCTTGGAAGGTTATACCTTTCTAAGAATTTGTTAATTTCTTCCAAGTTGTCCATTTTATTGGCATAGAGTTGCTTGTAGTAGTCTCTTAGGATACTTTGTATTTCTTTGCTGTCTCTTGTAACTTCTTCTTTTTCATTTCTAATTTTATTGATTTGAGTCCTCTCCCTCTTTTTCTTGATGAATCTGGTTAATGGTTTTTCAATTTTGTTTATCTTCTCAAAGAACCAGCTTTTAGTTTTATTGATCTTTGCTATTGTTTTCTTTGTTTGTTTTTCATTTATTTCTGCTCTGATCTTTATGATTTCTCTCCCTCTGCTAACTTTGCGTTTTGTTTGTTCTTCTTTCTCTAGTTCCTTTAGGTGTAAGGTTAGATTGTTTATTTGAGATTTTTCTTGTTTCTTGAGGTAGGCTTGTATAGCTATAAACTTCCCTCTTAGAACTGCTTTTGCTGCATCCCATAGGTTTTCAGTCATCGTGTTTTCATTGTCATTTGTCTCTAGGTATTTTTTGATTTCCTCAGTGATTTTTTGGTTATTTAGTAATGTATTGTTTAGCCTCCATGTGTCTGTGTTTCTTAAGTTTTTTTCCATGTAATTGGTTTCTAATCTCATAGTGTTGTGGTCAGAAAAGATGCTTGATATGATTTCAATTTTCTTAAATTTACTGAGGCTTGATTTGTGACCCAAGGTGTGATCTATCCTGGAGAATGTTCTGTGCGCACTTGAGAAGAAAGTGTAATCTGCTGTTTTGGGATGGAATGTCCTATAAACATCAATTAAATCTATCTGGTCTATTGTGTCATTTAAAGCTTGTGTTTCCTTATTAATTTTCATTTTGGATGATTTGTCCATTGTTGTAAGTGAGCTGTTAAAGTCCCCCACTATTATTGTGTTACTGTTGATTTCCTCTTTCATAGCTGTTAGCAGTTGCCTTATGTATTGTGGTGCTCCTATGTTGGGTGCATATATATTTATAATTGTTATATCTTCTTCTTGGTTTGATCCCTTGATAATTATGCAGTGTCCTTCCTTGTCTCTTGTAACATTCTTTATTTTAAAGTCTATTTTATATAATATGAGTATTGCTACTCCATATTTCTTTTGATTTCCATTTGCATGGAATATCTTTTTCCATCCCCTCATTTTCAGTCTTTATGTGTCCCTAGGTCTAAAGTGGGTCTCTTGCAGACAGCATATATATGGGTCTTGCTGTATCCATTCAGCAAGCCTGTGTCTTTTGGTTGGAGTATTTAATCCTTTCATGTTTAAGGTAATTATCGATATGTATGTTCCTATGACCATTTTCTTAATTGTTTTGGGTTTGGTTTTGTAGGTCCTTTTCTTTTCTTGTGCTTCCCACTTAGACGAGTACCTTTAGCATTTGTTGTAGAGCTGGTTTGGTGGTGCTGAATTCTCTTAGCTTTTGCTTGTCTGTAAAGCTTTTGATTTCTCCATTGAATCTGAATGAGATCCTTGCTAAGTAGAGTAATCTTGGTTGTAGGTTCTTCCCTTTCATCACTTTAAGTATATCATGCCACTCCCTTCTGGCTTGTAGAGTTTCTGCTGAGAAATCAGCTGGCAACCTTATGGGAGTTCCCTTGTATATTATTTGTCACTTTTCCCTTGCTGCTTTCAAAATTTTTTGTCTTTAATTTTTGCCAGTTTGATTACTATGTGTCTCAGCATGTTTCTCCTTGGGTTTATCCTGTATGGGACTCACTGCACTTCCTGGACTTGGGTGGCTATTTCCTTTCCTTTGTTAGGGAAGTTTTCTACTATAATCTCTTCAAATATCTTCTCTGGTCCTTTCTCTCTCTCTTCTCCTTCTGGGACTGCTATAATGCGAATGTTGTTGCGTTTAACGTTGTCCCAGACGTCTCTTAGGCTGTCTTCATTTCTTTTCATCCTTTTTTCTTTAATATGTTCTGTAGCAGTGAATTCCACCATACTGTCTTCCAGGTCACTTATCCGTTCTTCTGCCTCAGTTATTCTGCTATTGATTCCTTCTAGTATATTTTTCATTTCAGTTATTGTATTGTTCATCTTTGTTTGTTCTTTAATTCTTCTAGGTCTTTGTTAGACATTTCTTGCATCTTCTCGATCTTTGCCTCCATTCCTTTTCTGAGGTCCTGGATCATCTTCACTATCATTGTTCTGAATTCTTTTTCTGGAAGGTTGCCTATCTCCACTTCATTTAGTTGTTTTTCTGGGGTTTTATCTTGTTCCTTCATCTGGTACATAGCCCTCTGCCTTTTCATCTTGTCTGTCTTTCTGTGAATGTGGTTTTTGTTCCACAGGCTGCAGGATTGTAGTTCTTCTTGCTTCTGCTGTCTGCCCTCCGGTGGATGAGGCTATCTAAGAGGCTTGTGCAAGTTTCCTGATGGGAGGGACTGGTGGTGGGTAGAGCTGGCTGTTGCTCTGGTGGGCAGAGCTCAGCAAAACTTTAATCTGCTTGTCTGCTGATGGGTGGGGCTGAGTTACCTCCCTGTTGGTTGTTTGGCCTGAGGTGACCCAACACTGGAGGCTACCTGGGCTCTTTTGTGGGGCTAATGGCAGACTCTGGGAGGGCTCATGCCAAGGAGTACTTCCCAGAACTTCTGCTGCCAGTGTCCTTGTCCTCACAGTGAGACATAGCCACCCCCCGCCTCTGCAGGAGACCCTCCAACACTAACAGGTAGGTCTGGTTCAGTCTCCTATGGGGTCACTGCTCCTTCCCCTGGGTCCCGATGCACATACTACTTTGTGTGTGCCCTCCAATAGTGGAGTCTCTGTTTCCCACTGTCCTGTCAAAGTCCTGCAATCAAATCTCGCTAGGCTTCAAAGTCTGATTTTCTAGAAATTCCTCCTCCCATTGCCGGACCCCTAGGTTGGGAAGCATGACATGGGGCTCAGAACCTTCACTCCAGTGGTTGGACTTCTGTGCTACAAGTGTTCTCCAGTTTGTGAGTCACCCACCCAGCAGTTACGGGATTTGATTTTATTGTGATTGTGCCCCTCCCACCATCTCATTGTGGCTTCTCCTTTGTCTTTGGATGTGGGGTATATTTTTTGGTGAGTTTCAGTGTCTTCCTGTCAATGATTGTCCAGCTGCTAGTTGTGATTCCAGTGTTCTTGCAAGAGGGAGTGAGAGCATGTCCTTCTACTGTGCCATCTTTCTACCTCAACCCTTTTTGGAAATATTGGGTTGAAAAAGGTGCCACTAAGGAAAGGAATAGCAATGATATGTTAAATTTTGGTAAGACCTTTTTAATATATTTCCCAGATACTGAGGAAGTAAATGGCTCTAATGACTGGGTAATACATTTCTGCAAGTGGTAATTTTCTTTTTTTTTTTGCCTTTGATAGAATTTTAAAAGGATCAATCAAGTTAAAGTTGATATATTGTTAAAAGTAATTTTTGAGACTAGATCTCTTTGTTTTTGTGTGTCTTTGTTTCTTTGGCTTATATTTCAGTCATGCAAAGAAATAAGTGATGTTGCCAAAAGAAGACTTCTTCAAGTCCGTTCCGTGTACGTATTGAACAATTTTTCCCAGTGCTTACATCTATAAAAATAAAAAATAGACATAGAATTGATGGAATTAATGAACTGAATTGTTAAAAGCCCCATTCATCTTGTAAAGAAATGCATTTCCTGTAAATTGGTGCAGCCACTATGGAGAACAGTATGGAGGTTCCTTAAAACACTAAAAGTAGAGTTACCATATGATCTAGCAATCCCAGTCCTAGGCATATATCCAGAAAAGATGAAAACTCTAATTTTAAAAGATACATGCACCCCGATGTTCATAGCAGCACTATTTATAATAGCCAAGACTTGGAAGCAACCTAAGTGTCCATCCACAGATTAATGGATAAAGAAGATGTGGTATATATGTACAATGGAATATTACTCAGCCACAAAAAAGAATGAAATAATGCCATCTGCAGCAACGTGGATGGACCTAGAGATTATCATACTAAGTGAAATAAGTCAGATGGAGAAAGACAAATATCATATGATATCACATATGGGGAATTAAAAAAAATGATACAAATGAACTTATTTACAAAACAGAAACAGACTCAGACATAGAAAACAAACTTAGCTTACTAAAGGGAAAGGTTGGGGGGAGGGATAAATTAGGAGTTCAGGGTTAACAGATAAAAAGAACTACATATAAAATAGATAAACAACAAGGACCTGCTGTATAACACAGGGAACTATATTCAATATCTGGTGATAACTTATGGAAAGAATCTGAAAAAGAATATATACAGGGCTTCCCTGGTGGTGCAGTGGTTAAGAATCTGCCTGCCATTGCAAGGGATATGGGTTCGAGCCCTGGCCTCGGAAGATCCCACATGCCGTGGAGCAACTAAGCCCGTGCACCACAACTACTGAGCCTGAGCTCTAGAGCCTGCAAGCCACAACTACTGAGCCCACGTGCCACAACTACTGAAGCCTGTGTGCCTAGAGACATTCCCAATATAGTTTTACTTTTTGTCAATTTATCAAAATTGTGTTATTATTTATGTTGTTTTAATTAATTGTATAAAGCTAATAATTGTCAACAAGAAGAAATTTTTTAAACACTTAGAGACTTATAGGAAATTAAAAACTAAAAATCAATTTTGTAGTGTAGAAATAAAATGATCCAATCAATGAAAGAAAATCCAAGCATATCATTATATTACTTTGGGATAAACTTCTATGGGGAAATTAGAAATATGTGTTCTAGAAGAAAAAAGAACAGTGTGAAATTCCTAGCTGTTGGAGAAGAATTTAAGTATTTTTAAATGGATGATGGTATTTATATTTCATCAAATATATGGTATTTAGTCTCCATTCCATACATTGAAAAGAGTGATGGAACACTTTTATTTTTAAATGACAGTATTTATGAGATGCCATAAAATATATCCTTTGCAATTATTTAGACTTATGATGAAAATTTTTATATGTCAACTTTAAACCATATGAGGGAACATGGGGTTTTTAAAAATGAACTTAGTGATTATGTCAGTGAAAACACTTGAAGACCACTGTAATAATTCCCAAGTAACGCATGATATTTCACAGATGCTCCCAGCTGAAAGACTGTTGTTGATTTCTACTGTGGTCTAATCTCTGCCCTCTTGTTAAACGAAATCCACCAGGACTATTTGGAAAATACTTGCCAAGAAGCACTTAAACTCTGAAGTTTCTAATGAATTGAGGTCACTGCTGCCTTCAGTAGTTTATTTAATAGTCATGACCCTGGGCTTCCCTGGTGGCGCAGTGGTTAAGAATCCACCTGCCAATGCAGAGGACACAGGTTTGATCCCTGGTCTGGGAAGATCTCACATGCTGCGGAGCAACTAAGCTCGTGCGCCACAACTACTGAACCTGCGCTCTGGAACCCGCGAGCCACAACTTCTGAGCCTGCATGCCACAACTATTGAAGCCCACGCACCTAGAGCCCATGCTCCTCAACGAGAGGAGCCACCGCAATGAGAAGCCCGCACGACAACCAAGAGTAGCCCCTGGTCACCGCAACTAGAGATAGCCTGCGCACAGCAACGAAGACCCAATGTAGCCAAAAATAAATATAAGTAAATAATTAAAAAAAAAAAAAAAAGAAGCTCATGGGCAAGAATGTTAATTTTGAATGCCCAGAGTTTCAGCTGTAAACAGAAATGACTAAATATCATTCACAATTTTAAAAAAAGAATACATGGGGCTTCCCTGGTAGCACAGTGGTTAAGAATCCGCCTACCAATGCAGGGGACACGGGTTCGATCCCAGGTCCGGGAAGATCCCGCATGCCACGGGGCAACTAAGCCCGTGCACCACAACTACTGAGCCTGGGTCTAGACCCCGTGGGCCACAACTACTGAAGCCCGTGGGCTTAGAGCCCGGGCTCTGCAACAAGAGAAACCACCGCAGTGAGAAGGCCACGCACCGCAACGAAAACCCAATGCAGCCCAAAACATAAATTAATTAATTAAAAAAAAAGAGAATACATGACTTACTAAGGTTGGGACAGGGATATTTCGGGAATCCCAATTTATATTTTATGTCAATTATAGCAAGTACATCTTAGTTCGATACTTTAATGTGTCAATTTCAGTGACTACAACAGATTTCCAAAATGAAATGGTTGAGTCCCAGTTTAAGAAGGCATCTGGCTAGGTGTCCATTAGCTTCTCCCAACAACCCATTAAAATTCCTTAAATGACTTAGGAAAATATTAAGACTGATAACAAAAGGTGGATAAGGAAACTAAAACATCTGTAAGGAAACTAAAACACAGAATTTAAAACTACATTAGAAGCAAGAAAAAGCTGAATGGTATGGAGGGCAAACTTTAGAAGCTTATCTTCTCTATCATTTTTTAAAAGCAACAGAAGACGTTCACAGATAATCTTTAAAAGCATATCAGCCTCATATCTCTATCTGAGAGATGACTCAAAAAAACCCTCAAAGATCATGTTATAAAAGAACTCTCTGGTGGTATTAAAATAAGGTGAACAAAGAATTTCATCAATGTATTTTTATAATTGTGGTTTCAAAACAATTCAACTGTGAAAAATAACTGAAAGACGAAACAATAATTTCATAATAGTAGCAACTAACATAAAGTGTTAGTCTCTGGTCTAAATGCTTTACATGAATTACCTCATTTAACCCTCCGAACAGCCCAATGATGGTAGATACCATAATTATGTCTATTTTACAGATGAAGAAACTGAAGCACAGGGGAGTTTAGTAATTTGCCTAAAGTCACACAACTAGTGTACTTGCTATTTAACTATGTCTCTATGCTGTGACCCTGAGATTGGAACTCTGCTAATCATATTTCCTAGACTTCCTTGCGAACTGGCTCCCTGTGTCTGCTAATAAGAGGCACTGGAAGAAAACTGTAGGGAGAGAGTAGGAAAGAAGGCTTGTGCTTTCTGTTTTCTAGTACTGTCAATATTGTTCCACCATTAGCAGCAGACAGTTGGCTCTAGCTCTCAACTTCTTTGGGCACTCCTAGCATGAATCTTGCTTTGCCCCTCAGAGGAATCTTCAGCAGGGGTGGGGCAGGGAACCCTCTCCTCCTCTGAAATCCAAGCACCAGATCTGAGCACCAAACCTACAGGGCCTCTCCTCTGAGCTCCTAGGTTCTAGAAACTTGATTTCTTCCTTTTGTTCTCACAGTCCTAAAGGTCGAAGCTTCTTCCTGCAGTTACTAATCTCTGGTTACCTTAGCTTCTTGTTTTTTCCTTTTAGTCTTCTAACTCCTCTGTAACCAATTCCCTGTATTTAATATCTTCTGTTTGAAATACTTAGTGTGTTTCTGTTTTTCTAATTGGACCTTGACTTAAACAGTTAGTAAATGACGGGGCTGGGATTCAGATCCAGTAGCCTGACTCCAGAGCTCATACTCTTAATTGTTATTCATATTATTCTAAGTGCTTAAAAACAAAACAGAAATAAGCAAAAAAGTAAACATGACTTTAAATAACCCTTGGGACAAAGAGGGACCAAAAATTGTAAAATGTAATTGGAGTATTTAGGTCTTAAATAATGATTAGAGAAAAATTAAAACACTGTGACACACAAAAGCTATATTTATTGAGGGTGAAGCTCTTAGCTTTAAATGGTTTTATTTTTAAACAAGAAAGAAAAAAGCAAATACACCAAATATTTATCTAAATAATTAGAAACATAATAAAATAAACCAAGGTAGGGAATTCCCTGCCTGGCAGTCCAGTGGTTAAGACTCGGTGCTTTTACTGCCATGGGCCTGGGTTCGATCCCTGATTGGGGAACTAAGATCCCAAAAGCCACATGGTGCAGAAAAAAAGATAAAATAAAATATACCAAGGTAAAACAAAAGGAAAAACAAAATATAAACAAAAGTAGAAAATATGTAAGTCTCATGTCTACTTTTGCTTGTCATTTTACCATTTTTTAAAATCCTCAGTGCCTGTCAGACCTCAGAGCTCCTTGCACGTAGTGGAAGAAGTCGGTTTTAATGCAATATTTTCTCTATCAACTAAAACTATTCACACACACATACATACGTAATATACATGCATACTGAAAATGACAGGGAGGATATCCATCTAACTGTCGTAGGGTTTACTTATGAGTAATGAGATCAATTATTTTTATTCTTCTTCCTTCTGCTTTTCTATATTTCCAAATTTTACAAAATGATTATGCATTATCATAACTAGAAAAAATGTTTTTAAAATAACCTTTCATCAAAAAGTTTTAGAGTCCTTTGTTATAAAGCAGAAACTAACACACCATTGTAAAGCAATTTTATGCTAATAAAGATGTTTAAAAAAAATTTTTTTAAAGGCCTAAGGTCAAATTGGGGAAAAGTGTTTTCCATTTATGTGACAAGGGTGTTTTTTTCTTTTAATTTATTTATTTTTTATTTATTTATTTTTTTGGCTGCATTGGATCTTTGTTGCTGCACGTGGGCTTTCTATAGTTGCTGTGAGCGGGGGCCACTCTTCGTTGCGGTGCGTGAGCTTCTCATTGCTGTGGCTTCTCTTGTTGCGGAGCACGGGCTCTAGGCACGTGGGCTTCAGTAGTTGCGGCATGCAGGCTCAGTAGTTGTGGCCTACGGGCTCTAGAACGCAGGCTCAGTAGTTGTGGCGCATGGGCTTAATTACTCCGTGGCATGTGGGATCTTCCTGGGCCAGGGATCAAACCTGTGTCCCCTGCATTGGCAAGTGGATTCTCAACCACTGCGCCACCAGGGAAGCCCAAGGGGTTTTAATTAATAACATTAATATATAAAGACCGGCACATCTAATCTAAAGTAGTCACTCAGACAATTTCTATCATATCACTCTAGTCTAATTATATTATGGTATTTACCATTATCCAACATTTTTCTTGACTTGTTTGTTCATTTACTGTGTTTTCCTTACCCTGACCCTAACATAGGCTCTCTTACAAGGAGAAACCTTGTTTATCTTGTTCCACATCAAATTGCCTATTCCTAGAACAGTGCCTAGTACATGCGAGGAGCTCAGTATATACCAACTGAATAAATAAAAGAGTACTTTCAATCAATTCTTAAAAATGAATGCTCCAACAGAAAAACTGTATAACAATGTGATTTTAAAATGAAGAAATATACATATCCAATAAGTTTTAGACTATAAACTCTGTAAGGAAAGGAATATGTCTACCTATTTATCATTATATTTCCAGTTCCTAACACAGTTTTGACATGAAATAGATACTTAATAAAACAATCAATGAATAAATGATTGAACATAATGTTAAAGAAAAAAATTTCATGACACTTGTCAAAGACAGTAAAGAAGACTTTATTCAGGAGGGGCTATTGCAATGAGGATTTGGTGGTAGGGAAGAGAGACCAAGCTCAAATCCAAATCCAATCAGGATAAGTAGAGATCTATAGCCAAAGAGCAGGGTGGATGGAAAATTACTAAGAGGAAACATCAAGGCTAGGGGGAGTCTTGCTGGTCAGACTCAACAGGATTCTTGCCTTAAGGCAGCCCAAGGTGATAAGATATTGAGAGTGAAGGATAGGAATGTGACCAGATTTCCAGAGTGATCATCTATCAGGGATGAGGGATTTTCACTCAACTGGCCCAGCAGAATTCTTGCTAAAACTGGACGAACTGGGCCAAGAACCGAGCCCAAGGTCAAAGTCTAGTCAAAATGAGGACTCAGGGCTTCCCTGGTGGCGCAGTGGTTGAGAGTCCGCCGGCCGATGCAGAGGACACGGGTTCGTGCCCCGGTCCGGGAAGATCCCACATGCCGTGGAGCGGCTGGGCCCGTGAGCCATGGCCACTGAGCCTGTGCGTCCGGAGCCTGTGCTCCGCAATGGGAGAGGCCACAACAGTGAGAGGCCCGCGTACCGGGAAAAAAAAAAAAAAAACAAAAGGACTCAGAGGAGCTGATTCAAGTTTGGTCAAGGAGAGTCTTTCTCAATGAGTCTTTGAAAAATGTTCACTAACTTAAACAATGACAATTAAAGCGACGAGCACCATCTCTACTTATCAAAATGTAATAGAGGGGACTTCCCTGGTGGCGCAGTGGTTAAGAATCCACCTGCCAATGCAGCGGACATGGGTTTGAGCCCTGGTCATAATTTAAAAAAATGTAATAGATACCTCTCTCTTTTTTTTTTTAAAGACAGGTCACCAGTAGAGAGTGACTGGGGGCTATTTTTTTTTTTTTTTTTT
>NW_020172477.1:10868-90571 GCF_003031525.2 Neophocaena asiaeorientalis asiaeorientalis
TTTTTTGCGGTACGCGGGCCTCTCACCATTGTGGCCTCTCCCGTTGTGGAGCACAGCCTCCGGACGTGCAGGCTCAGCGGCCATGGCTCACAGGCCCAGGCGCTCCGTGGCATGTGGGATCTTCCCAGACCAGGGCACGAACCCGTGTCCCCTGCATCGGCAGGCGGACTCTCAACCACTGCACCACCAGGGAAGCCTGGGGGCTATTTTATTTATCTATTTATTTTGACCATGCTGTGTGGCATAAGGGATCTTAGCTCCCTGACCAGGGATTGAACCCATGCTCCCTTCATTGGGAGTGCAGAGTCTTAACCATTGGACCACCAGGGAAGTCCTAGATTTCTCTTTACACTGTACAAACTCAGTGTTCACAAGGGTACGGAAATACTTAGGATTTAACGTCTTCTTTTAAGACCAAAAACTTCTTGAGTTACAAGGAGTGTATCTATTTTGTTCATTGTAATAAACTTTAAAAGGCATAGCCCAGGGCCTCCCTGATGGCACAGTGGTTGAGAGTCTGCCTGCCGATGCTGGGGACACGGGTTCGTGCCCCGGTCCTGGAGGATCCCACATGCCGCGGAGCGGCTAGGCTCAGAGAAGATCCCACATGCCGCGGAGCGGCAAGGCGTAGCCCACGGTGGGCGCTTTAACATTTGTTAACTGCATCACTGAGTGGGGAGCAAATCAGTATTAACTTTCCTAGAGGGTACTTTGGCTCTATAGCTGTAAAAACATTCATACCTTTTGACCCAGTTATTCCATTAAAAAAAAAATCATAGGCTTAGGAAAAAAGTCAAAGAAGCACAAATAAGGATATTCATTCTAATCATATACAGTAAGTCCCCTGCATACAAACCTTCAAGTTGTGAACTTTCAAAGATGCAAACATGCAGTCCATCAACATCAGGCATGAGTGAAATTGAAGCTTGCCCTCTATCTCCTATTGCTGACGATCCTTCAGCTCTACCATCTTCCACCTCCTCTCCCTCCTCCAGTCAGTAACTCTTCTTGCCTCTTCACTTGATGCCAGCCCCTGTATGCCAGCTGTTGTACTGCACTACTCTACTTTTTAAGGTACAGTAGTACAGTACAGTAAGATTAAAAATGTTTTCTTTATTTTTTGTGTTTGTTTGTTTTTTATGTATTATTTGTGTGAAAACTATTGTAAACCTATTACAGTACAGTACTACGTAGCCAATTGTGTTAGTTGGGTGCCTAGGCTAACTTTGTTGGACTTAACGAACAAATTGGACTTATGTATGTGCTCTCAGAATGAAACTCATTTGTATGCAGGGGACTTACTGTATGTATAACAGTAAAATTTTAAAATAAAACAATACAGAACGTATTGTATTGTTTTATTTTAAAATTTTAACAGGTGTAAGGTGATATCTCATTGTGGTTCAAAGAACGTATTATTAAGAGCAGCCATTAAAAATAATGCTTCTGAAAACATGTAATGAAATGGGAAACTATTAAATGAAAAACAAAGTACCAAATATGTATTGTGATTCAATATGGTAAAAAAACAAAACAAAACAAAACAATTTATATATGGAAAAATGCTAACAGGAAATTGATCAAAATGTCAATAGCACAAATAAATGGAAAGGTATTCCATACTCATGGATTGGAAGAATTAATATTATTAAAATGTCCATACTGCCCAAAGCAATATACAGATTCAGTGCAATCCCTATCAAAATTCCAATGGCATATTTCACAGAAACAGAACAAAAAAATCCTAAAATTTGTATGGAACCATAGAAGACCCTTTATAGGCAAAACAATCTTGAGAAAGACGAACAAAGCTGGAGGCCTCGTGCTCCTTGATTTTGAACTATATTACAAAGCTATAATAATTAAAACAGTATAGTATTGGAATACATACACATAGATCAATGAAATAGAATACAGGGCCCAGAAATAAACACATGCATGTATGAAAAGGAGCCAAGAACATACAATGGGGAAAGAACAGTCTTTTCAATAAAATGTTGGGAAAATGGACAGCCACTTGCAAAAGAATGAAACTGGACCCCTATCTTATACCATATACAAAACTCATCTCAAAATGGATTAAAGATTTGAAAGTAAGACATGAAATCATAAGACTCCTAGAAGAAAACATAAGCTACTTGACATAGGTCTTGGCCATGATTTTCTTGAATCTGACTCCAAAAGCAAAAGCAACAAAAGTAAAAATAAACAAGTGGGGCTACATTAAACTAAAAAGCTTCTGTACAGCCAAGGAAACCATCAACAAAACAAAAAGGCAACATACTGAATGGGAGAAAATATTTGCAAATCATCTATCTAATAAGGGGCTAATATCCAAAAATATAAAGAACTCATATGACTCAATAGCATAAAACAATCTGATTTAAAAATGGGCAGAAGATATGAAGACGTATTTTTCCAAAGAAGACATATGGATGGCCAATAGGTACATGAAAAGATGTTCTACACCATCAGCCATCAGGGAAAGGCAAATCAAAACCACAATGAGATATCACCTTACACCTGTTAAAATGGCTATTATCAAAAAGACTAGAAATAACAAGTGTTGGTAAGGATGTGGAGAAAAGGGTATCTTTGTGCACTGTTGGCAGGAGTGTAAATTGGCATAGCCACTATGGAAAACAGAAGGAGTTTCCTCAAAAAAATAAAAAATAGAACTACCATATGATCCAGCAATTCCACTTCCTGGTATTTATCTGTAGAAAACGAAAACACTAATTTGAAAAGATATATGCACCTCCCTGTTCATTGTAACATTATTTACAATAGCCAAGGTATGTTAACAACCTAAGTGTTCACTGATGGATAAATGGATAAAGAAATTATGATATATATACACAATGGAATATTATTCAGCCATAAAAAAGGAAATCTTGCCACATGTGACAATATGAATGGACCTCAAGGGCATTATGCTAAGTGAAATAAGTCAGAGAAAGACAAATAGCATGTGATCTCTGTTATACATATATGTACGTATCTCTTAGATGCAGTGAAGAGATTGGTGATTTCCAAAGGTGGGGGTGGGGTGAGGGGGGCATGGTGGGAGAAACAGGTGAACTGTTTTCTTCCTGTTGTTTTTAAATAAATTGAGTTTTAATAAAAGATGAGGACGGAGAGCTGCCTATTGGACATATTAATGTGGAGAATTGTTGGAGACAGCAAGAATAGACAATCGTATTGAGGTGTTTCTGCAGGAAAGAGGTACAGAAAAATGGGTAGTTGCTGGAGAAGGATGAAAATTCAAGGTAAATTGATGTTTAACTAATGACATCAAAATGAACTGCAGGAGAAGGTGGAAATATGAGAGACCTAGAATGTTTCACCTGCCTTTCATGTTATCCAAGAGGACTGAATATCCTATACACTTTATTCATCCATTGAGATTTACTAGTATCTAACTTGGACTTTCAGGTCTAGCAACAGTTTTGATAAAGGAATTCTGCTAAGAGAACATTTCTATGGTTAATCAGACTATTAGAATTCTATCTAATTAGGGCCCTGATAAGAAGCATTGAATATGTTTCAGCAATTCTGTTTGATTTTTCGTTAAATTACTAATTCATTTGTTCAAAGTATTTATTGAGCACTCACTACGTATGTGTGAGTCAGTTGCTAAGGACAGAAAGATGAATTGTGGTGTAATCCTGAAGGGATAAACATGTAAACCAGTAACGACAGTACAAATTGATATGGGCTATAAATGAAGGTATAGTCGTCCCTCAGGATCTGAGGGGGATTTGTTCCAGGACCCTTCTCAGATACCAAAATCTGCTGATGCTCGAGTCCCTTACATAAAATGGCGCAGTATTTGCACATAACTTATGCACAAGAGATGATACTTTAAATCATCTCTAAATTATTATAAAACCTAATACAATGTAAATGCTATGTAAATAGTTGCTGGCTAAGGTAAATTCAAGTTTTGCTTTCTGGAACTTTCTGGAATTTTTTTTCCTGAATATTTTCCATCTGTACTTGGTTTAATCCTCAGATGTGCAACTGTCAGATACAGAGGGCCAACTGTACATTCAAAGTGCTGTAGTAACAGTAAATAGCAGAACACAGCAGAAGGGGTAGTTGAAAGATTTATAGGGCAACTAAAGGGAGAAAGGGGATTTAGAGTTACAATAGGGCATTGGACTGGAAAATGTTGAGAGGTCCTTGAAAATTTGAGCTTCATGAAAACAGTGAATGCAAAAACAAAAAAGTCAATAGCAATTATCTGTGAGTGATTTTTATTCTGAGTTGACTTCTTCATACTTTCTTCAATGATTATATAATTACTTTTCTAACCAGAAAACAAAACAAAACCAAAAAAATCCAAGAAATCTTTTTAAAGAAAAGAAATGGTTGTTACTACGTCCCTTCTGCTAAACAGGGGCTCTCAAACTTGAAAATGCATCAGAATCACCTGGATGGTTGGTGAAAAGAGATTGTCACCTCTGCCCCTCCCTCCTATTCAACAGATCTAGGTGGGGCCTGATAATTTGCATTTCTAATAAGTTCCACTGGACTAAAAGATTGCAATATAGAATGGCTATATGGTACAGTGAAAATGAGTGGGTTTTGAGGTCAGGTTGTGATTCTGGTTCTGCCGTTTGCAGGCTGTGTGTAGCAACAGTTGACATACTTTAACCACACTCAGCCTGTTTCCACATTGATAAAATAAAAGTAACACACACGTCAGAAGTGTATTGTGAAGGCTGAATGATATGATTAAATATCCAATGCAGTGCAGGCCTTAGTTAAGGTCCTTAAATAATGTTGGTCCCCTTCCCTTTGATTTCCTCTACGGATGAACCACACATTTGCCATAACTGGGTTTACTGTGACATGGTTTAGTCACATCACAGGTCAAATCATTTCCTCCGAACCTAACAAACCATGCACATCCCTCTGCTACTAACAAAATCTTCATTGTTCATTTATAAAATTGGGGATAATAGTATAATAGTGTCTACTTTGCACAGGTGCATCCGTGAGGGTTAAACAAGATCCTATGTTAAGTGCCTAAATCAGTAATTGGCATGTGGAAGATGTATAGTAACTTTCCTTTCCCTTTCCCTTTAATTGGATATTTCTCCATAGTATCTCCTTGACCAAGTTCAAAATGGTCTAGAATAACTCAAAACAACTTTTCCACCCTAATCAGACTGTTTTCTGTGTCACATTTAATTTTAAGTCAATTATTTGGTTTATTTAAATACTGGTAAGGACAGACTATATAAACTATTGTACTGGATTTTCAAGGAGATTAGTAGAAGACTGTTACCTGATTCTGAGTAGTTGGTTGAGGTGACAATATACTTGAAAAGCTGCAAGGCCAGGGAGGACAAATCATACAGAAATAAGTGTGGTAGGAGTTTTGAGATTACAGTGGTCGATCTGATTATTTTACACTAAGATCTAGAGAATTACTGAGCTGTAAGAGAGCTATGGCTTTATGGCTGAGAAAGTAGGTCCAGAGAGCTAAGTGGTCTAGGGGCACAGCTATGGACTGGCAGGGGTCTCCCGTCTCCCAGTCCTGTGCTGCTTATAGATATGTTTCTTACCTTAAGGAGGCAGTTTGGTGTAGCTAGTTAAGCACTGGGTTCTGAAGTTAAAATGCTTGGATTTGAGTCCTGGTTTTTCCAGTTACTATCTGTGTGACTTTGGGCAAGTCACTTATCTCTATGCTTCAGTTCCTCCATCTATAAAGTGAAAATAAGAATAGTACCTTATTTCATAGGGTTGTTGTGATGATTCACTAACTTAATATATGTAAAGCATTAAAAACTGTAGTTTTTTTTTTTTTTTTTTTTTTTTTTTTTGCGGTATGCGGGCCTCTCGCTGTTGTGGCCTCTCCCGTTGCAGAGCACAGGCTCCGGACGCGCAGGCTCAGCGGCCATGGTTCATGGGCCCAGCCGCTCCGCGGCATGTGGGATCTTCCCGGACCGGGGCACGAACCCACGTCCCCTGCATCGGCAGGTGGACTCTCAACCACTGCGCCACCAGGGAAGCCCAAAAACTGTAGTTTTGACATTATAACTGCCATTAGTCTCTAAGAGAATGGAAGACAAGAAGTCCAGTCTTCTGTTTTTTCCTTCTTTTTCTTCTTCTTTTTAAAACTTCCTCCCTCAGATTCTGATCAAAGCATCCACATGAGTGCTCAATAAATACATGTTAGCTACCTTAATCTTATAGGATAAAAACACATTTTTGTATCTCAGAAGTAAGACTTAGGATTTGCATAAGTCAGGCCTAGTCTGGTAACAGGAAAGTCTAGAGAAGTAAAAACTGAGATAGCAACAGATTCCAGGATCCAACAGGGCTTCTTTTAAAAAGCCAGGCAAGGGACTTCCCTGGTGGCACAGTGGTTAAGAATCCACCTGCCAGTGCAGGGGACACGGGTTCGATCCCTGGTCCGGGAAGATCCCACATGACATGCCGAGACGCAACTAAACCCATCTGCCACAACTACTTAGCCTGCGCTCTAGAGCCTGTGCGCTGCAACTACTGAGCCCCTGCGCTGCAACTACTGAAGCCCACGCGCCTAGAGCCCGTGCTCTGTAACAAGAGAAGCCACTGCAATGAGAAGCCCATGCACTGCAGCGAAGAGTAGCCCCCGCTCTCCACAACTAGAGAAAGCCCACGCGCAGCAACGAAGACCCAACACAGCCACAAAAATAAAAGAAATTTAAAAAAGAAAATAAAAAAGCCAGGCAAGATCAATAGATGCAGAGAAAGATGGAGGTCAATGAATCTAATTTCAAATATGCTTTCCCATCTATTTTAAGATCTATTCCAAACTTCCTTGGAGAAAATCTAGACTTTTAAGGAAAGTGCAGAGAACATGCCTCCCATGGGCTTGCTTTGAGGGAATGTTTCAGCAGGTGCTGCATTCCGCCCTGGAGGTGGCTGCTTGGATTTGTGAATTGAGGTGACAACACTGACTCCCTGAAAAGATGCTGTCTCTACACAGGAACTTTAACTGATAGTTTAACTACAGTGATACTACTTGAAACACAAGGAGGAAAGAGGAAGAGGAGGAGGAGAAAAGGGAGAAGGAAAAGAGGGAGGAGAAAAAAGAGAAGGAGGAGGAAGAAGAGTTAGAAGCAGTAGAAACTGCTGTCAAGCCAGTCACAACTCAGTTCAATAGTCATTTTAGAAAAAGAACCATCCCCCCCGACCCCCCCTCCGCCCTGGAGCAGCTTTCTCTACGCTCCTCAAATGCCTGCTGAAAACATTCTGGGACTAATTTACTGTCTGTAAATTCTGCGACTGGCTGTCGCAGAATTAGGGAGAGCAGGTGGAGGTGAGAAATAACCTATATTGAGGGACTTGAAACATCATGGATTTGGGGAGGGGGGATGGGCAGGGATTTGGCACTACCTTCAGCATCATCTATCAGGAAATCTAGGGATGGAAGAAGGTTCCAAGAGAGGTCCCAAATCTTCTGCATTTTGCAGATGCAAATCACATCGTCCACCTCCACTCTCGGCACTCGGGCGGTATCAGGATAAAATAAGCATCAAAAGGGGAATCTTGAAGTGAAAACAAATAGCAGAAGGTCAGCCTAGAGTTCTTGTGTGGGAGTGGCTTAACAAAGGTCAGCACAGCCACAGCATCAGAAAAGGTGGAAAAGGTAACCGACAGACGAGCCCCAAAGTTTGGGGTTTGGGTCTCCTGGTACCCTACGATTTGCCCCGCACACACACCGTTTAAGTTTCTCAGTTTGAGTCTCGCCTGTAGACTTCCTGAAAAGATACGGTCTTATTAAGCGTTCTCACAGCGCCTAGCTCAGAGTTGACCCGTGAGCCGGTTCTCAATAACATCTGGGAGCAAAAGCGGCTTTTGAAGTTGGAGGAGGAAGGGCTCTGGGTTTATTTATGTTAGGGTTGGCTTTCGGGTGTGGCCTGGCACCAACTGCCAGCAAAAATTTCCCGATCACCTCCGGTCTTCCACCTCTGCCCAGGTGACGTCGGTAAGCCCCGCAGGACCAGCTAGAGGCTAAGCGGCTAAGCCGCGTCCTTCAGGTGTCAGTCTCCATCCTTTCGGAAACCACAGGCCCCAGAATCCCTTGGGCACGGAGGTCAAGTCGCAAATAAGATGGCTCCAGAAGGGTGGGACATGCAGCAGGGTGGAAACCCTGGTCCCTGGCAGTTTCTTTACCGGATGTGTTTAAATAACTGAATCCCTACAAATGCACCACTCCACTAACCACCTCCGTGGCCGAGGAGGCCACCGCAGCCGCCTCCCTCGGTCGTCCAGGGGCATCCTGGGAATTGCAGTCCAGTCGCTGGGCTGCGCTGAACAACCTTTCCCATAGTGCCCTACGGGTCGGGCAATTTCAACGTTCTTTTCCAAAACTCTCTCCACACTGAGATCCCCTTTCCCCGGTCCCCTTCTCTCCGACAACTCCTTCCAGTCTGTGGCAACAGGGCGCCGGCCGCCGGTGGCCTGGGCCCCTGGTCGGGTCGCCCCGAGAGGCACTTCCGGCGGCGGTTCACTTCCTGGTTGGGTGGATGGAGCCGAGCGGGAGCGCGCGCGGGGGAGGGGCGGTGGGTTAGTCTCCGCCGGGCGCTCCGGGGATCAGCTGGCGGGCGGGCGGGCGCCGAACGCGGCCCCGGCTCTCGCTGCAGCGCCGCCTCCTCTTCTTGTCGCAGGCCGGCCCGGCGGCCGTGACAATGTTGCGGCGCTGGTAGCTGGGCGCCGGCCGCCAAGCCATCTCAAGTGGGTGCCGCTGGGATGCTGCCTCGCGGGGCGGCGGGGAGACCGGGGAGGAGGGGGAGCAGTGCCGGGTTGGGTCAGCGCTGCCCGAGGCGGCCCGAATCCCTCGTTTTTCAGACCCCGGGGCACAGGGTCCCGGGTTCTGGGGCCGGGGACGCGTTTTCAGCCCCAGGGTTTTTCTAAGAAAATGCATGAAGCGTTTCCCCAGGACGGTGGCTTTTGCTCCCCCTAGGACTCAGCAGTTGAATTTTTAAGTGTGTTACTGATTCATCCTCTCTCTCTTCCTCTGTCATCACAGGTTTAAACTTACACGAATCGCTCTCTTGAGGAGGAGGGGATCGCCGCGCGATTGACACGCATATTCCTATAGGCATCCTCCCTCAGCCCCCACCCCCTCGGCCGGATTCGGGTGGCTCCTCTCCTAGCTGAAATCCGAGAAGAAATCCTTGGATCTCTTGTTAAAAAAAAAAAAAAAAAAAAAAACAAAAAAACTTAAAAAAAAAATCTAGAAACCGTCGGTATTTTGCTTTACTGCTTCCTTTTCGCAAGATGAAGAAGTTTTTCGACTCCCGGCGAGAGCAGGGCGGCTCTGGCCTGGGCTCCGGCTCCAGCGGAGGAGGGGGCAGCACCTCGGGCCTGGGCAGTGGCTACATCGGAAGGGTCTTTGGCATTGGGCGACAGCAGGTCACTGTGGACGAGGTGTTGGCGGAAGGTATGGTGGGACTCGTCCAGTGCGCCGTAAATTAAAATCTTGTCCTGTTGCAGCGAGACGTTGAATGTATGAATGGGTTTTGACCAGTTGACCCTCCCTTCCCCCTCCCCTTGCCCTGTGAATCATTGTCCTTGAGAAATTTGAAACTGAGATTTCAAAGTGACAGGGCTTTATGGCGTGGGGGGAATTTGCCAGAAATTGTTTACCTCGGTGGCCTTTTATTTAAAAAAAAATGTTGACAAGCCAATTCTTGCCTGCCTCACCGAATTATGAGGATCAGACGAGAAAACGTATGTGTGAAAGTGTAAAGCTTTACATCAGATGTAGGGTGTGGGGCTTGTCATCCTCCTAAAACTTGAAATACGGATGTGAGGGCTGAGCGGTGGAGATGGAGGACCTTTAAGAGGGGTTTCTTCTCCTACCCAACTTTCCCACTCCCTTGAGCAGGCACTGGAAGGAAGAGAGGATTTTCAGAGAATCAGAGTGTGTTTTTCTAAGATCCAAGGCTCTTGTTGGATTTGACTAGGTTTGTTTCCTGACCCAACTGTAATCAGGTCCCCAGGATGCAGCTAAGATAACAAATTACATGAAATGAATGTGGTTATTTTGAAATCAGTCCAGTAGGCCCCTCTTTCTCCTTGTTTTTCGGTTTTTGGTGTGTG
Source organism: Neophocaena asiaeorientalis asiaeorientalis (assembly GCF_003031525.2). NCBI lineage: Eukaryota > Metazoa > Chordata > Mammalia > Artiodactyla > Phocoenidae > Neophocaena > Neophocaena asiaeorientalis. The sequence goes on from NW_020172477.1 coordinate 20,976, forward strand.
TGTGTGTGTGTGTGTGTGTGTGTTTGTGGTTGTGTTTTGCCAAAAGAATTACTTGAGAGTGGCCTCCGAATTTTTCTTTTTCTCTTTTGGAGAGGATGTTAATGTTATTTAGATCTGCTGTGTAAATTCCCTACACATGTGTTCATCTGTGTATCTATAGACATGTAGATATATATCTTTATCCCCCAGGCTGTCCTGTAATCTTTGCATGTCTCTTTTGGTAACCTTAACGTCGACCTTCATAATTATGCCAGACTCATAATTTTCACAGCCCATTGCCTGCCTAGTGAGCTTTTATTTTTAATAAAAGCAGCAATTTCCTTGGCATGAAGCTATTCCAACTAATTGGATGGGGCCAACCTGCTGTAGGTTTTTTTATCAGCCGAGAGGGGATGGGGGAAGGGGAGGCCTCTATTACTGCAGCATGGTGGGGGAACAGTTTATTAGCAGGAGAAGAAGCCTTCTTGCAAGCTAAGGTTGGAGCAAGGGCCCCAACCTGGGCTTGGGGCATGCCTGACACGGTGAGTGTTGCTCGTGGTGGGTTTAGAGGAGGAGCTGTTTGACTGTCAGCTTGTGTCAGCATGGGATTCAGCTGGGCCCAGTTTTCTGGGGTTACGGTTGAAGACTTTTTAAAAACACTCGTTTAAAAAAGACCTGGCAGTTGATGTCCTTATGAAATTGTTGCTCTTTTCCATTTTCAGTACTGCTCTAGCTGGACTTAATCCGGGGCCTGAGTCACTGTCCCTCTGGATCCTTCCTTGTGGGCTTTGGTGCAGGATGGGAGATGCTTCTGTGCCCGCTGCCAGATCCACACCCTTGAGTCTGGTCTGTCTGTTTCATACCTGTGCCAAAGCCCTTGACTGCCTTGGGATGGAGAAATGGAGAAGGAGTGAGTGTGAGAGAGAAATCAAGAGGAAGGAGGGGGCCCAGAGCTCTTTCCTTCCCTCTCAACGGCCTCTGCTGAACTTAGAGCCCAGAAACATTTTGTTCAGCTAGGATATTGTCTCATTAGAGGTGATGCTACCCTAAGCAGTGCCTTTTCTCGGAGTCTGAGTTGACGGGGAGGAGAAAAGGCAAAATTGGTCTTTTTTATCTAGGCTGCCCTTCTCTTCCCCAGAATTCATCCCTGAGAACTGCATATCATGCATGATGGTATTTTTAAATGGAACTGAGGGCTTGCAGCTCTGTATTCATTCATTTATTCATTCAACAAACAGTTATGGAGTGTCTGTGATGTGCCAGGCACTGTGCTGGGCTCTGGGGAATATGATTTAAAACTAGATGCTGGAATTTACAAACTACTTTGAGAGATGGAAAACAGCCACTTAAAACAGAGCAATCTGTGCTATCATGGAGATAAGCTTAGGGTGCAGTGGCCTGCAATTTTAGAGAGCCAAGAACTGCTTGCGGCAGGAAGTGACTGACTGAAGGACGAGCAGGAATTATCCAGGTACGGTGTCGGCACGGACAAAGGCTCAGCTAGGTCTGGCAGTGCCGCCCTCTTTATGTTCTTTGACTATAACTGAATTTGAGTGTGTGGTTCTTAGAAGTATGTAGCTGTGTAGGAGCCAGTATACAAAGTACTTGTGAAGAACCCACCAAGTACAAAGGCACTGCTAGGTTCTGGGAAGGATATAGGGAGGTTTAAAGTGTGATGCCTGCGTTTAAGGAGCTGTCAGTGAATTTATGAAAACAAGGCAAACATTCACCCCTACAGCAGCACGGTTACCAGGGCTGTCTGTGGAATCAGGTAGATCTAGGTTCAAATTCTGGATCTGTTCTTTACTAGCTGTGAAACCTTGGGTAAGACATTTCAGAACTCTCTTGAATCTCTGTTTCCCTCTGGCACTCTCAAAGTGTGGAGCCTCGGTCCGGAGCGTCAGCATCACGTGGGAGCTTGTTAGAAATGCAGATTCAGGCCTCACCCCATAAATTTGGTTGTGGGGATTTAACAAGTTCCTGGAGAGATTCTGCTGCAAGCTAAAGTTTCAGAACCACTGCCCTACAGAGCGGTCTTGAATATTAACTGAGGCAATGTATGTAAATTATTTAACATTTTTCAGATGTTCAATAATTGGTAGCCATTATTTCTCAGCCAGGAGGAATGGGGGGCAATGTGAAGGCTAGTTTGACTGCAGCAATCTGCAGCTTTCCTTTCCCCCAGTGTGGGTAGACACAGCCAAATGTTCTTTGCAGAGGCATCAGCAGCTCCTTAAAGGGTCAACAGATGTTTTGGGTAGCCATGCTCCTTCCTGAACCCTCTTCGCTTTGAGTCCCCAGGTGCTGACCTAGCCACCAGTCCCAGCCAGTGTTGTCTTAGGATGATGAGAGTCATGCGTCAAAGTGCCCAGGGCGGTGGCCAGGCAGTTCAGGGAGGGATGATGTGCTGGGCTTCCAGCTCAGACCCTGTTACCACCTCATCTCACTGACCGTCCCTTTTTCCCTCATGTGGGTCTGGTCTGTACTTTACAGTGAGGAATCGCAGGAACCCCAGGAGGAGGTGCTGGAGTGTAAGGCAGGAGAGTGCCTGGGCTGCCATCTTTCCATCAGCGGCATCAGCCCCAGTCACCCAGTTTCCCTAACTAGTCCAGTGAGGGTTTATCTGTCTGGGGGAAGTGAAGGTTCTAAGTCACGAGGGGTCTGGCTTTGTGTAGGCTGGTGCAGGGGAGGATATTTTCTCTCTAGCTTCCTCAGTGAAGATGCTATGATGAGATGCTAAATCATGTGTGAGGTAACAGGCGTGTGATGTCAAGGGAAGATCTGGTTTAAGCTTCCAGAATGAGCTCAATGGGAAAAGTGGAGCAATGCTCAAAGGAGGACTGAGAGGCTACGCTTTTGTCATATCCCCTTAGCTATATGAGGCCTTACATCTAAGCTCCAGACAATACGTAAATGTTGACTACCTGCTGTGTCCAAGACAGCATTCCTGAACATTCTGTATAAGGTGGAACAGGGGGCCCTTCAGGAAAGTTTTCTGACCTACACTAAAGGAATTCAGGTCTAGGGCTCATGAGAACTACTCAGTAAGTCTCCATGTCAGTAAACTTTGACAGTTTCTCCTACCTACAGTGCAAAGTAGTGAGGCTTAAAAAATATGTGTGAAATCACCTAAACCTAACAGATGTGTGCGTGCGTGCGTGTGTGTGTGTGTGTGTGTATGTATGGCATAAATATGTATTGGTGGTATCAGTATGACGCATGCATGTATTCGTTTAGTGAACGTTTGTTGGTGCCTTCGCTGTGGCAGGTGCTGTATTAGGCTCCAGAGCCACTGGGATGAATGGGACTTGGGCCCGGCTCTTAAGAAGCTCATAGACCAGCAAATAATGCTACGAGAAGTGTGTAGCACTTAGCATGGTCCTGGGTGTGGAGTAGGTGGTAAAAAGATGTTATGAGATGATAAAGGGCCTGGGGCTGAGGGTTTCCAGATGAAGTGTCATTTGAACAGGAATGGAAGTTACCCAGCATATGTTCCGGATGAGGGTTACTCAAGCCTTTCTAAGCAGAAAGAATAGCACATGCAAAAATGCGGAGCAGGGAGACAGTATGGTGAGTTCTGGGAAAACTGGCTGGTCTGGTGTTATCATTTTGGTTAGTAGAAGTTTCCCTTCCAGAGTCAAGGAAAGAAGGACATGGCATGGTAGAAGGAAGTTGTTTTACTCCCTGGCTGTGCTGGCTGCTTGCTTTCCCCAGTGGCCCTGGGCCTTCTGAGTAACCATTGGCTAGCTGTCCAGTGTGCACTGCTTCCCTCTGTGCCTCAGCCCTTTGCCAGTAGTGCGGGCGAGGAGGTGGCTGGTGTCTGGGAAGGAGTGGTCCCGAAGGTTCGAGGAGAGGCAAGAAGCTTGAAGCAGAAGCAGCCGGGGGAGTGAGAAGACCAGTGTTACAGGAAGGAGTGGACAGGGGAGATAATGAGGGTGTTTGGCCCAAGCAGAAGGTATGTTGGAGAGAAAAGAAAAGGAAATAAGGCCACAGAGAGCTTCAGCGCCAGGCAGGGAGGTTGGCTATAAGCATGTGAGGTCTTCCCTTGATGCAAACAACCAATTTGACCCCTCCCACTTCAGATGTCTTTGCCTGCTGGGAAGTCTGGTTTTTTAGTGGCAACTGCAGATTTTCAGGGGGTGGCTTGTGAATGGTGTCTTCTTCCTGGCTTCGGGCATGATGACGGTTATAGCTTTGCTAAATATAGCCAAATCTCGAATTCAGAAATGAAATCTAGAATAAGTCATTGCGTGGTCAAAGCCTTTCCTTTGGTCTTTCTAACAAAGTCACACTCATTTAATGAGAGGTCATGATGAGAGAGAAACAGTTTCATATGGGTTTCGAGAGGGAGGGTATGGGGGGAGGCATACACTTGTACCTCGGTAGCTAAAACAGGAAAATCTTGGTAAATATTAATAAAGAGCACATGAAAACATACTACTGCATCAGAGCAGTCATTTTACCTTGCAGTATTTGAAAGTTGACACTTGAGACAGAGAGGGGACTCACCCCACTGTCCACCTTCATCTTGTCCTCTTCAAAGGATAGATGCTTTCTGAGCTGCTTAAGAAATCCCTGTGCCATCTGCATCTTTAAGAGCCAAACAATGATAATCATAGAAATGAAATTGTCTATAGAAGTAGCAACCAGCACTTGAAGTAGCAGAGCATAGCCTTCAGCCTACTTTTCTGGAGCCATCTTTTGGTGTGTTTGGTGTGGTGGCGGTAGCACTGCATTGTGGTTGGAAGACCCAGGTTTGTTCGTTCATTCTTTGCTGTGTTCAGTAACTGTGTCTGTGCTGGATGTCATGCAGTGATTAAATAAGACATGGCTCTGCCTTGAGGAGCTCACTATCATAGAACTTCAGACATATGAGCAAATAGCTCTATGTGCTGTGATGAGGGATGTACAAGGCCTAGGGGACAGATGTGAGGGAGCCATTAATCTTGTCAGGTGAGTAGTCAGGGAAAGCTAAAGAAAGTGATACTTGAAATGTGTCTTCAAAAATAAGAACTTAGTACTAGATGGACAGGGTCAAGAGAACATTCTAGGCAGAGAGAATAACCAAAGCCACAAAAGCAGGAAAGTGCACTGCTTGCTAAGAGCTGTATGTTTTGAGACAGTAGTGATCTACTAGTGTCCAGTGCTGTGCAGGCCAATAAAGTAGCCACTAGCCACATACGGGTATTTAAATTTAAATTATCTGATATAAGATAAAAATTTAATTCGTGAGATACAGTAGCCACATTTCAGTTGATTAATAGCCACGTGTGGCTAAGGCCTACAATTTTGGACAACAAGACGGAGAAAATTTCATCATCAGAGAAAGTTCTTTGGGCAGTGTTGGTTTAGAACAATAGTCTTTTAAACTTTTTAGGTAGAATAACACTCAGTTTACAGACACGCTCTCCCTTGTTTATTTACATTATATTCATGGCCTGCTGTCATTAGCTAATAATCTGAAGGCGTAGTGTGTACTTATAGTGAAGTTCACCATTTATGATAGTGGTTGCACATCCATACTTGAATCTCAGCAAGCTTTCGGTGAACTTCTTGTCATATCTTATTAGACTGTGATTGTTTCTGCATTGTAGTGTGACTGTTGAAGAGGACACCAGGATAGAAATCAGGCCCTGCCATTCTCTTGTTGCTCACGTATGCTTGTGTTATCTGTATCCAAGCTTTCTTTGCAGGAATCTTTTTAATCCCCTTGTTTGTTTTATGAGAGCTAATCCATTTAAAACAAATGTAATGAGTAAACGCACTTAACCAAGCACATGGACTGCAGTACCTCTCAGTACATCTCAGCCTTTGCTACGGAGCTTCCGCTCTTCCCCCAGGATTCCATCAGATTTGTCTGAGACGTGACTGACATTTGGACTTGATGGAAACATTAGAGATGGACCGTATATTAAATATTAGTAAAGATAAAAATCTTATTTTTTAAGATGACAGTTAATAAAAATAGTCTCATATTTTATTTCTAAACCCAGTGGATTGCTTTGTGTACCTCTGTTTGGAGACCACTGGTCTAGAGCAGTGGTTCTCAACCAGGGGCGATTATCCCCAGGTGACATTTAGCAACATCTGGAGACATTTTTGATCGTCACAGGATGGGGTAACACTGGCAGCTAGTGAGTTTAGGCCAGGGCTCCTGCTAAACGTCCTACAGTGTACACAATTTCCCCACCCCCGACAGAGAATCATCTAGACCCAAATGTCAGCAGTGCCAGTGTGGTACAGCATAATGTGTCAGCCAGTATGGGGACAGAGAGGAGTCGGGTGGCTCAGAAGGGTCTAATTTGCTGTGTGACTTCAGGCAAATCACTTAATTTTAAAATTTATTTTCTCAGAATCGGCAAGCCAGCAATCTTTCTTAACCTATTATGGTTAAAAACCTCTACGTCATTTTCTGTGTAAAACAGCTACTTGCAGAGTAAACCGGTAAACCAACGGAGATAGAACGGCGAGTCTGTGTGGGTCCTGGCTGAGAGGAGTTATAGCAGGACTCTCCACTGACTGCATGTGAATTATGAGCTTTAAAAAATTCTCCCCATATTCCCATATCTGAGCAACCCCAAAATGTGGTGGAAACATTTTCTGACTTGAATTACTCAGAGCGAGGTTCAGTTGGGGAGGGATATTGAAGGTCAGAATGTTATGAGAGAAGATGTTGGTAATCCTTTGTGTAAGAAAGAGTCTAGCACTTGCAGCTAAGGGTCTTGGGTTCAAGTTCTTTCACATCTGCTGCTTGTCGGCTTTGGGGAAGTCATTTAACTATTGTGAGCCTTTGCTTCCTCGCTGTAGTAAACATCCTTCCTACCTCTGTAGGGATGCTGTGATCATGAAGTGAGAGGCTGGAGTTATAATGCAGAGAGCGTAAGAGACAACTTGCCCCTCCAGCCAGGAGAAGCAAGGTTTACTGAGCATCTAGCATATTCTTTACCAGCTCTGTTTGAGGTGCTATGGCAGAGAGAAGTAATGGAAAGCTTGGCTTCTGCCCTCTCAGTTGACGTGACGTGACCAACACGCAGGAAGCAAGTGCACCCCACAAGACAATAGCTATTGAAATGCTGGCATGTATGGTGTACTCTCTAAATTGTGGAGGGGTTGAGGGGAAGGAGGGCAATGAGGACTGAGATGGTTAGGGAAGATTTCCTGGAGTGGGATTGTTCTCAACTGTGAGTCTTTTCTCTGGAACCCCTTCTTCGAGGAACCTTGTTTTAGGGAACATACCTAGTTCAGCACCTTTGCACATGTTGTATTCTTAGTAAAGTTGAAGTATTGCAACATTTTTAGTCTCTTTCAAGGAACAGCGTTGCCTGCATAAATAAATCGTATGTTCTGTGTTTATGCCCAAAGCAAAAAAGCTTTTTCATTCTATGTGATTTTGAATCAGGAATAATGAGTATCAGCACATTAAGGCAATACTGGCTGCAAGATTTTGTGCTTACTTTCTTCCTCCATTGTTATCTTTATTATTATTAGTCTGTTATTTTTATTATCATTTAGTCTATTATGTATAAACAATCTCAGTTCTTCTATTGAGTTATGGACAGTTGTTAGAAGGAGGAGCTCTTCTTATGAGTGAGACTTCTACCTTGGCAGAGGGTGAGTTACCCAAGTTGGAACAAAGTTAAAAGAGTAAAAATTTGGAGTTTCATTTGAGATGTGCTGTGAGTGAATCAGCTTGAGCTGATCAGTTTTCTCCTTGGGCTCTGAGTGAACCTTGGCAGACAATGGAAGGCAATGCCAATTACACATTGACATAGCCACACGGGGGGTTCAAGAGAGTAAGGAAGCTTTGTTATTTATGATTTCTGAAGAGCCAAGAGATTGTTGGATGAAAGAGTTTATGGCATCCCTATATTATTATAATAGAAGGCCAAGTGAAGCATTGATGTTGGATTATCATTTGTAATTATAATGATCTTAAATAATGATGCCTTTCATCTAGGACTTGAATCCTGGGGAAAGCAGTATAATGCCATGTAATTTGCTTGGCGCCTGTTTTTAAGGACTTATAGCTATTGTACTGGGACCTTTAGAGTAAGAGAAAGATTGTTGTCCCTCTGGTACTGAGCATGAATTTGAGAACAAAATGGAGACTTTATTACCCGGGGACAGGAAGAGAGAAGAGGACTCAGACCTCATCAGTTGGGCCCTTCCAGCTTTACAGAGGTGGCATGTCTCCCACTAGTACCCTCGACTCATCATTTTCCCTGGTCAGTGAATTTTGTTGGTTCCGGAAGTGCTGATTATCTTACAGGTTTGTTAGACTCGTTTAATTTCCCCTGGGGATAGACTAGCCCTGTTCCTCAGACCTTTGTCCTTTACTATTTTTAGAAGCCTGGGAATCTTGGTGGTGGGGGAGTGGGCAATGTTGGAAGAAATAATTCCGTCTGGCTTTTTGGCTATGGGAAAATCTCGGTTTGACCGGAAGGTGTAACTCAGTAATGATTGGGGAAAACCTGATGTTCAGTACTGTCTTTCCTCCCTGACTCCCTAGGTCAAAGGGAACACGATGATGTTCTCCTTAGGAGAGGATTTTCAAGGTTAGCATCACACGTGGTGGTTTAAAAGCATGCGACTTGGAGGTGGGCAGCCCTTGGCTTGAATCCTGGCCTGGTCCCTGTGATGTTGGGCAACTTACTAAGATACTGGCTTATCATTGGTAAAATACAGAGGATACTCTGGGTGGTTGTGAGGCTGGATGAAATTATGCAAAGCACTTAACTTAGTGCCTAGCGTGTAGTTAGTAGTCTGCAAACAGTAACTCTTAGTATTTAGGTGCCTGAATTTTGTTTTTATCAGGCAGTATTTGGTTTGCTGTATGTAAAACCTGGTGGAGCTAGAGTCTTGCAGATAGATGAATAGATAATATTTATAGATAGATATCTACATCTATATCTTTCACAGTATCTATTACAAACCCCAGGATGAATAAGGAGGAGAGAGAATTCAGATTTTATTTTATCTTATTTTTCCCTGCCTGAAAGCCACCTGTGTTAGGATAATTGCCCCAGCCTGCCAAGTCACTGTTAGTATGATGGCCCTCTCTGCCGGAGGAACTCCTGCCTCCAGCCGTGTATCCACCTTCAAATCCTTGTGCTCTAACACAGGTCTCCTGTTTCATTCAGGCCTGTGCCCCCCTCATCTCCTGTGAACTGTGGATTTAGCTCTTTCCCATGCTCTCCTGATAGTGTTCCCCGCATCTGGGATCCCTTCCCCCTCCCCACCCACCTACCTTAATCCCACCTAAGCTTTGTCCTATCTAGCCTCAGTACTCACCACAGCTGTCAAAGTGACCAGTCCTTTGGATGCCTCCTCACTCTGACCTGCAAACTGCTACCAAAACTTGCATCTCCCTTAACCTCAGCCAGCATGCTTTTTAGTCACAGCAGTGATTCCTCTTTACCTTTTCTGAGCATTTAACAGTGTCTCCTCTTTATTGTCTTAGGCATGGCTGGTCACTTTGCTTGGAATGTTTTTCCTGATCTTTCCACGGCTGGCTGTTTCTTGCCATTCAGATCTCACTGAAATCACACCTCAGAGAGGCCTTTTTTGACTATCTAATATAAGGAACCCACCATGTTTTATTTTGCCACGTAGCACGTGTCAACTGATTCTTCTTGCTCATTGTTTATCTCCCCCCACTAGAATTTCACGTCCATGAAAGTGGAGCCTTGGCTGACTTGTTCGTTGCTCTATCCCCAGTGCCCGTGTCGTGCCCAGCACATCTGCGGAGCTCAGTGAAAGCCAGTTGAATGAATGAGTGAGCACATGAAGGAGGCAGAAGGAATGGCTGAAGATGGGGATGGAGGATCAGGAGAGAGTGAGTGGGGAAAGTGAATACTAAGTAGATTTAAAAGAAGGAGGGTGTGGCTGTGTCAAGGTGTAAGAAATCAGAAAGGTCACGATGAGGGTGGAAGAGTGTTTCTTGGATGTGGAAATGTGGAGTTCGTTCATGAGCTTTGTTAAGAGCATTGGAAGTGGAGCCATGGAGTGGAGTCCAGGTGGCAGTGAAATGAGTGAATGGGAAGTGAGGTGGGTGCTGAGTCAGGGAGGAATTTATTATTATTTTTAAATGGTGGAAGAGTCTTGAGTACATTAAGCAGAAAAGAAGTGGCCAGTCGGGAGGAAGTTGGAAATGAAGTACAGGGAGATTACTGTTAGAATGGGGCTGAGGAGGTGATGGCAGGTCATGGGTGGAATCATCAACTCAGGTGGGAGAGATGACCTTGGACAGGAGAAAGGGCACTTTATGCACTGACCTGGAAGGAAGAGGAGTAAGAATGGGAACAGAGGAGAAGAAATTGGTAAGGTTTGGCAAGTTGAGGAAGTTCTTGCCTCATGTCTTCTGTTTTCTATTGAATGCTGTGGGGTGGGAGTTGAGTTGGGGGGTTCAAGAGAGTAAGGAAGGAGGTGGAGGAATTCCCTAGGTTTATGGAGAGAAGGAATGACAAAGAATGAATAGAAGAATGGCCTGGTCATATGGAGAGCCCATTCGAGATGACTCATCATAGGAACACATGCTTTCCTGACCCTTGGGGATCTATCTGTTTTGAAAAATGTACTATTTTGGATTGGGCATTTTCTGAAATACATTATTTCCTGTCTTCTAAATTACATGCCACAGAGGCAGCATAATATAGGTGGAAAGTACTCCTGATCTGAATCTGTCTGGTGACCACCAGGCCCTGTACTCTGGACAAAAGCCTTCCCAGCTCTGTCCATCATCAGGTTCTTGTCTGTAAAATGAGGATGAGATGACGGTGAAGTTGCTTTTCAACTCTAACCTCTTACCGTTCTCTTATTTCTCAAATGCACTATTAGAATGTTACTGTTTTGTTACAGATCTGTTAGGGTCTTTGCTTGCTGTGGGGGAGAGAGTTTGCTCCTGAATAACATGGCCCTGGGTTGCTATGCTTTTTGAATTTCATGTTGTGCATTATGGTTCCCTTCTTTTGAGATTGTCAGCCATTGCTTCTTACCGCTACCTGCGTGTCTTCCTGAATTAGCGCCTCTCTAATTTGCTGCTTTTAATCTGCCGTGGACTTGGAAACTAGATGACTAAGCTTGTCAGACCCGTGTCTAACAATAAAGAGGCTCTTAGTGAGCATTTGAGGGTCTTGTCGTGATTAAAGTGCATGAACTGCTGAGCATGGGCTTCACGTCTCTTGTTGGCACAGAAACCAGTTTTTTATGCCTCTTCGGCTAGAAACGTTGAGTTCTGAAGACATAACGAGTTACCATTTGGTATTTATTATTAATTAAATGTGTTTAAAGCCTTTTGTCTGTAAAGTTGAGTGTCAGTGCCGTGCCTTAACCCATTTCCATTTTCCTTTTCACTTACTATCCCTTCTCCTGCTGTCTCCTCAGTCCCTTCTCCACACGTTCAGTGTAAGGCAATGTTCTAGGCACCGTTATAATATTATTTTAGTCATTCAGTTTTGATTTCTTTGAAACCACAGAGAAGTTTCCAGGATTATAATCCACTGTTCAATGCTGTATCTGTTTGTATCTCAATAAGTGCCCTGCTGGAGACCCTCAGATGGTATTTGGGGTTGGACCTGGAAGACAGGAAAGAATGAAATGAATGCTAGCTCCATGTATAATCTTTGGGAGATATGGAAGAAAGCAATCCAGAAGTCTTAAAAAATGTTATGACAAAAATTAATCCATAGTATAGTAGAATAATTAGAAGATAAAGCCAGACAAAAAGAGAAAATATTATCCATAATCCCATAAATTACCTTTGTTAACATTTTGGTGTGTACCTTCCAGACTTGTGCATTCTTTAAGAATAAGAATACGCTTTGTCTATAGTTTGCTTTCTCACATAGCAGTATATCCTAGCTATCTTTTTGTGTTAAGCATCTACATCAACAGTTTCAGTCCATTGTGTGAACGTTTTGTGATTTTTTTAACCAATCTCCTATTAGTCATTTAGGTTATTTATAGCTATTACAAAACAACCGCGAGGAGTATTTTTTAAAGCCTTTGGGTACTTGTTCTATTACTTCCTTAGAATAAATTTCTGAATGTGAAATGGCTGGATCAAAAGATATGCATATTTTAGCTTTCAGTACATATTATAAAATAGCCTCCAGAAAGATAAAACCAATATATACTTTCACCAGAAGTGTTATCTTTTTATGAGGTTGGACATGTTTTCTTTCTTTTTCTTTCTCCTTCCTCTGTTTCTTTCTTCCTTCCTCCTTTTCTCTTTCTTTCTTTCTTTCCTTCCTTTCTTCCTTTCTAACTTTCTTTTCTTTTTTCCTTCCTTTCTTTCTTTCTTTCTTTCTTTCCTTTATATTTCTTCTGTGGTGAATTTTTGTTTCTTTATTCATTTCTGTTAGGGCATTCATCTTAATGATTTATAGAAGTGCTTTACCTATTTAACATATTAATACTTTGTGGGTGTGTGTGTACACATATCAGTTTTTTTTTTTCTATTTTGTCATTTACCTTCTGTTAAGATGGGGCTTTTGCAGATGTTTAAAATTTTTGTGCAACCAAGTATGTAAATCTTTTTCTTTATGATTTTTGTCTGCAGTCATACTTGGAAAGGCCTGAGAAGAAAGATACGGCCTAGATCACAGAGATCTTGTGAGTTTGAACTTTATCTTTGAGCAATAAGGAAGCCATTCAGACTTTTAAGAGGGGGATAGCATGATCAGATTTGCAGTGTAGTTAGATTTGTAGAGGATAACACGAGGTAGCGGAGTCTAGAGCATTTAGGAGGCTGTTGCCATGATCCAGGTGAAAGTCAGTGAGGGCTCAAGTGGCAGAGTGAGGATAGAAACAAAGAAGAGTACAGATGAATATTAAGAGGTCATATCATCAAGACTTGGTGCTTGACTGGATTTAGAGGTTGAAGGAGAGAGATGGAATCAAGAATGATTCTAGGTTTCCAGTTTGAGAGCCCAGGTACGTGAGATAGAAGTGACACTAACTGGGACTTCCCTGGTGGTCCAGTGGTTCAGAGTCCATGCTTCCACTGCAGGGGGCACAGGTTTGATCCCTGGTTGGAGAACTAAGATCCTGCATGCCACACGGCGCAGCCAAGAAATTAAAAAAGAAGTGACACTAACTGGGACTTCCCTGGTGGTCCAGTGGTTCAGAGTCCATGCTTCCACTGCAGGGGGCACAGGTTTGATCCCTGGTTGGAGAACTAAGATCCTGCATGCCACACGGCGCAGCCAAGAAATTAAAAAAGAAGTGACACTAACTGAGCTGTATTATTCAGGAAGAGAGGAAAGACTGAAAGAGGGAAGACCCAGGTTTAATGAGGGAGGATAATGAGTTTAACCTGATCAGTTTGTAGTGTGTTTGGGTTACCTATTGCTGTGGAACAAACTACCCTACAGCCCAGTGGCTTAAAACAAGTTTATTATTTCTCATGATTCTGTAGGTTGACTGGGGGCTAAGCTAGACTTCTTGCTAGGGCTTCAGCTCATCTCATTTAGGGTCTGTTAAAATTGTCTTTCCTCCTTCCACTCTATTATATACCTGAATTCAGAACACCCCAACATGCACCAATATATCACATTTCTAACACCGTGCTTTATTCTTAGCAGAAATATATATGTCAGAGAAATATAGGAAACCCTATGGGTTTATACACAGAACTTTGGTGTTTTTTACACCCTGGGGGGTGCAGTGAGAATTGGGTGAAGGGTGTGCCTTTTACAAAATTTACTTATTTATTTATGGGAAAGTGAGATAAGGGCTTGGGGCAAGTCATTTTTAGGAAAGAGTACCTAGGGAAGTTGAATGTTGCGGAATTGATTTGTTTGGGGCTGTCCATGAAGAGATGCTTGTACTCGAGTTTGAGAAGTCAAGAGTCAGAAGAGCAATGGGCTGAGGATGGAGTTGAGTTTTAGCAACATTTAAGGGCTAGTTTAGTAAGGAAAGCCATTAAAGGAGACAGGGGAAGACTATCCAGAGGTATGAGGAGAATCAGTAGACTGCAGTGTCTCACACACGTGGTGCTCTGCAGAGTTAGTAAGTCGGAGTAAAGAGGGTCAGATGCCTCTGACTGGTCAAGTAGGATAAAGACTGGAAAAAGGCCTCTGGTTTGGGCAATGGGATGGCCCTGGCTTCTGCAAGAGCAGTTTCAGAAGAGTCGTGAGCTGGTGAATGGGAGAACCAAGACTCGACTATTTCTTTAAGGAATGTGAAAAGAAAAGAAAAGGAGAGATGGTAGCTGATAAGAAGACAGACAGAGAAAAAAAGAGATTTAAAACAAGAATGAGGGCAGTTGTAAGGCTCCTGAGGAGACGGAGGAGATGGACCCTTCGTCTTTTTGAATTGCAGCTCCGTTCTTTCAGTTACTCAGGCCAAAAACCTTTCCTCCAGTCATCCGATTGGGAAAATCCTCTTTGCTCTACATTCACAATAGATCCAAAATCCAGCCACTTCTAACTTCCTCCTCTGCTGTCTCCCTGGGCCCAGCTGTTGTTGGCCTGGATTACACTGGCTGTTTCTTCACTGGTCTCTCTACTTCTGTCCAAGCTTCCTCAGTCTTCCCTCAATGCAGTGGCCAGAGGGATCCTTTTAAATGCAGCTCATTTCCTGTTACTTCTCTGTTGGGAACCATCCAGTGACTCCCCATCTCCCTGAAAGTTAAACTGCAAACTCTGGTGTGGGCCTAGAAAGTACTATGCTCTGGCTCGCAATGACTTCTCTTTTGTCCTGTGTTACTAGGTTCCTCTTTGGTTATTGCACTCTCTCCACACTGGCCTCCTTGGGGTTCCTTAAAGCAGGGGAGGTTCACACCTCCCCCTTGGGGTTTTTGGGCTTTCCCCTCTGTCTGCAGTACTCTTCTCTAGGTAGCCCCAAAGCTTGCTCTCCCTCGCCTGTTTTGCTTAAATGTCACCTTCTCAGAGAGTCCTTCTCTGACCATTCTGATAAACATTGCAAGCTCTCCTTCCCACAGTCTCCCTTTGTCTCCTCCCTGCTTCTGATATTCTCTATAATTAACCTATTTGTTTATGTATTGTCTCCCTTCTTTAGAATGTAAGCTTCCTGAGCTTGTCTGTTTTGTTCACAGGCCTAGACCACTTAGTAAATATTTGTTGATTAAATGGGTAAATGAATGAATGAATGGGATCAAGGCTGATCCTTGGAGAAGAAGAAGGAAATTTCACCCTCTGAGGTAGGAGGAGAAAAATGAATCAGTATGGATAGAGTTAAGCTTGTATTGGGAGGGCTGGAGGTGTGGGGGAGATAGGAATTTGAAGGTAGACAGGGAAGATGCCCTCGTTTTTCCGGAATGAGGAAGCAAGGTTGTCTGCTGAGGGTAGTGGTGAGTATGGGGCTGAGGAGACTCCTGAGGGTTTAGGTTAATCACTGAGAGGAATGGGAGAGGGAGCCGTCCAAGGACAGGTATAGGACTCAGGCAGGATGAACACCATGAATTGATAGTGATGCAGTTTTGCAAGCCTGTGTGATTTTTTCCTCTGGTAGAACTCAGGAACCTGGGACTTGGAGCAGAATAGGTGGACTTAGCATTGATCCAGCATTTAGATGTTTTGGGAGGCCAGGGGTACAGAGGAATCAAAGGAGTGGTCCAGGTTGTCAGCCGTGGGGCCAGAATGGGGGAGAGAGGACTGTTTAAGGAGAGGTCGTTTGATTGGGAGAAAATGGAAAAGAGTCAGAGCTAGGAGATGCATGAATTTGAAGAACAGTTCAGCCCAGAGTGAAGACCTGAGAGGCTGGAGACTTGGAAGGTGTGTCAGAAAGTGAACAGTTGTCATTCAGGGTTTGTGTTGACAAGGTCCAAGGTGTGGCCGTGTGTGTAGGTGGTTGAGAAGACCAAAGGTCACTGTAATGAAGGCATTTGGAGGCTGAAGTATAGGAATAAATCATCCTCATGGATCCTGAAACCTCCCAGGATGATGGCAGGAGTTGTGGAGAGGAAGCCAGGTGCCAGAGCCTTCAGTGAGTGTTGGGAAATGAGTCAGAGGGTGGAGGGACAAAGGCAAGGCAGGGTGGAAGCCACCCGAGCCAGGTGGCTCAAGCTCAGAGGGGCAGGAACCTTTACATGAGGGTGGAAGGTGGAAGGAGTAATGCTCTGGAATCCGCTTAGGAGAACGAGGAAGAATCTGACCTCCTGCCCTGAAGTTCTTGAGGTGTAGGAAGATCTGGCATCAGCGGGCTGGTGATGCAAGCCATGTTGGCTGGCTCAGGAGCAGGCCAGGGCAATTTGGATGACACGTCTTTGGCCAGATTTTGGAGCTAAATTGTTGTTACTGTTATTGTTACATTTATATAATTTACGGTATTTGACAGCTTTGTGTTTCCTCTTATTAGAAGGAAGAAACTTTCCTTTTACTTATATTTACCTCTATATTTACATATCATGTTTATTTATGTTTAAATATACATAAATATACATATTATTTATTTATTTTTAAAATTTATTTTATTTATTTATTTTTGGCTGCATTGGGTCTTCGTTGCTGTGCACGGGCTTTCTTTAGTTGCGGCGAGCGGGGGCTGCTCTTGGTTGCGGTGCACAGGCTTCTCATTGCGGTGGCTTCTCTTGTTGTGGAGCACGGGCTTCAGTAGTTGTGGCGCACGGGCTCAGTAGTTGTGGCTCACAGGCTCTATAGCACAGGCTCGGTAGTTGTGGTGCTCAGGCTTAGTTGCTCCGCGGCATGTGGGATCTTCCGGGACCAGGGATCAAATCTGTGTCCCCTGCATTGGCAGGCGGATTCTTAACCACTGCGCCACCAGGGAAGCCCTAAATATATATTTTAAATTCTCCCTTGGGGCTTGGCTTTGAGAAGAAAGAGGCAAGAGACCTTGCATGGTCACTGTACAGACATTCTCAGTACGTGGTTTTGAATTTGCCTTTTGCATTTTGTTGCTGGGGGTTTCTGCTCACCTTTAACTTTTAGGCCCTCCTGGTCAGGTTGGTTGCCTCTTGGCTGTCTTTTGTCACACTGAACTAGTGATTAACTCTTATGGAAGCCCTTTACCTCAGGGGTTACTGAGAGATGAAGGACCACTTCTCTGAGTTTTTACTCAGCCTTTAGATAAAGGAAAAGGTCTGACTGTGTCAGCAAAATTGCTCAATCTGTGAGTTAGAAATGGCATCTTGCATATTTCCAGTTATTCAAGAACCCACATAGTTAGCTGGGAAGTCTCCATTAAACACTGTCTCCTCCAACAGCCCTAATACTTCAAACTCGTTGCTTCCCCTGCTGCACAGATATAGGGTGCTGTGGGCAGTATCTGTTGACTTGCTTTACGTGCGATTGGTTGTTCCTGACGTTTGTTCTCTCACATACTCAGAAGCACTTGGCACATACCTCTTTAGTTTTTGTTCCATCTTACTGTCTGTCTCTCTCTCTCTCTCTGTCTTCTAAGCTACTCTTCACCTACCTCTGACCCAACCTGTACTCCTTGAGGGCATGGATAGGTTTCTGCTTATCTTTCTCTATGGTCTTAATAAGTAGATACTTAGGAAGTAGGTACTGAATGAATGCATTAAATTTAGAATTCAAACAGCCTAAACCACACATCTTGCAAAGGAGAAAACTATGGCCAGAGGATTCAATGACCTGTCCAAGGCTACATAGGTTCAGATGGGAATAGAGTCCATTTGTCTTCTCAAGGTTTGAGGGCTTTTTGAAAGATTAATGTCAAAACAACGAAGCCTGAATTGACTGTGTTCCCCAAAGTTAGAGATCACTGAAGTTCTTGAAAGTTTAGTCATATCTTCTAGGAATAGGGACCTTGTGCCTCTCATTTCAGCTGTCACCCTGTTTGGGATGAACTGATGGAGGGGGGAACTTTTGTTGTTCTTTAATTAACTACTGAGGTCGGGGAACGAGGGCCTAGGTACAGGAAGGGTCTGCCCTACTTGTAAAACTGGTAGGTTGGGTTTTTCCTTGACCTGTACCTTGAGGATGTCCTTCCGTCTCTTGGGTGCTAATGGAGACATGGAGCCATGCGCTGGGGACCAGGTGAATGGTACTGGATAATCTCTAGCCTGGCAGGCAGAAAGCAGCCTATCCAGGGCACTTGTGAGTGGTTTGGGGGAATTGGGAGTAGAAGAAAGGACATTATAACCGGGTGCCAGAAGTCATAGATAGGTCATTTGTGGCTGGTGGGGTTGGCAGGACACAGTGAGTCACACTGCCAGGTTGACAAGGGATTGAAAAAGAACAAATTCTTAGTAATTGCTGGGAGAGCCCTTTTTTCATTTAGACCAGCGGCTCTTAATTGGGGGCGATTTCACCCACCAGGGTATGTTTGGCAGTGTCTGGAGATAGTGTTAGTTGCCACAACTCAGTGAGGAGTGTGTGTGTGGGTTTGTTACTGGCATCAAACTGGTATTGGCCAGGGATGCTGCTGAACACCCTACAGTGCACAGGACAGCCCCTCACTACAGACAATGAATTATCCAGCTCGAAGTCAATAATGCTCAGGTTGAGAAACCCTGATTTAGACCCTGATGATTAGTTAAGTCATTAAAAATGTTTTATACGTATTCTTTGAATTCTAATGGCAAAGTTGGATTTATTTTACCTTTTTCAATTGAGGTGGAATTCACATAGTTGTTTTAAAGTGAACAGTCCAGTTGCATTTAGTACATTCATAATGTGCAGCCATCACCTCTATCTTGTTCTAAAACATTTTCATCATTCCCAAGAGGAAACCTGTACTTGTTAAGCAGTTATTCCCCACTTCCTCCTTCCCCAGCCCCTGGAACTACCAATTTGCTTTCTGTCTCTATGGATTTACCTATTCTGGATATTTCATATAAATGGAATCATATAGTATATGATTGCCTTTTGTGACTGGTTTGTTTCACTTAGCTTAATATTTTTGAAGTTTATTCATGTTGTGGCATATGTCAGTACTCCATCCCTTTTTATGGCTGAATAATATTCCATCGTATAGATATACCACAGTTTGTTTATCCATTCATCCATTGATGGATATTTGGGTTGTTTTCCACCTTTGGCTATTGTGACTAATGTAGTTATGAACATTTGTGTACAAGTTTTGGTTTGAAAAACAAAATTCTTTTTGAGTTTTTTTGAGTGTATTCCCAGGAGTGTAATTGCTGGGTTATATGGTAATTCTGTGTTTAGCTTTCTGAGGAACTGCCAAACTGTTTTCCACTGTACTGTAGAAAACAGCACTGTGTATTGTGTACTGTGGCTGTACTATTTTTACATTCCCACCAGCAAGGTATGAAGGTTCCAGTTTCTCCACATCCTTGGCAACACTTATTTTTATTTGTGATAATAGCCATCCTAGTAGGTTCAAAGTAGTATCTCATTGTGGTTTTTAACAAAATGAAAACCTTTTTTTCATTGTGGTAAAAAATGTACATAACATAAAATTTACCACTGTAGTATTTTACCTTTTGATATACAGACTGGTCCTTCAGCAAGTATATTTTGAGACCCTACTCATGAGGTCACTGTTGAAAGCACTGTGTAGACTGTGATGAGCAGAACAGGTATAGGCACTGAGGAGGTGAACACCCACCACTCAGTTGTCAAGTCCTAGAAGTGATTTAGCAGAAAGTATAGGGGGTGTAGCTGTTGCAGCAGAGTTGACTGTCACAATTTCTCGATTTCTGTGTGTGTGTATGTGTGTATGTGTGTGTGTGTGTGTAGTTCCTTTCATATAAGGGCAAATTCATAGTTTAAAAGACACAGGGTAAAAGTAAGTGAAGAGAGGGGCTTCCCTGATGGCGCAGTGGTTGAGAGTCCGCCTGCTGACGCAGGGGACGCCGGTTTGTGCCCCGGTCCGGGAGGATCCCACATGCCGCGGAGCAGCTGGGCCTGTGAGCCATGGCTGCTGAGCCTGTGTGACTGGAGCCTGTTCTCTGCAACGGGAGAGGCCACAACAGTGAGAGGCCCATGTACCACAAAAAAAAAAAAAATGAAGAGAAATATAAGACACAGCAGTGAGGAGGAGAGGACTGGTGCTGTGGCATCTGTCCCTGCCCCATAGTCCACTGAGGAAATCCTGTGTTTCAGGTTCCTTCAGAAACTCCTGGGACTTCCCTGGTGGCACAGTGGTTAAGAATCTGCCTGCCAACGCGGGAGACACAGGTTTGAGCCCTGGTCCGGGAAGATCCCACATGCCGCAGAGCGACTAAGGCCGTGTACCACAGCTACTGAGCCTGTGCTCTAGAGCCCGTGAGCCACAACTCCTGAGCCCATGTGCCACAACTGCTGAAGCCCACGCACCTAGAGCCCTTGCCCTGCAACAAAGAGAAGCCACCACAATGAGAAGCCTGCGCGCTGCAACAAAGAATAGCCCTTGATCGCCGCAACTAGAGAAAGTCCGCGTGCAGCAACGAAGACCCAACGCAGCGAAAAAATAAACAAATAAATAAATTTATTAAAAAAAAAGAAAGAAACTCCCCAAGCAACTCCCCAAGCTGGTTCTTAAAATATCTTCTATTGTGATCTGTCCTTATCTTTTGAGCCATGTAGGTGGGACAGTTGTATTTCCTTTCGAATTGGTTTAAAAGCAGAATGACATACCTAGCTGCTCACTGTGTCTTCCGTAAGGATCAGAGCGTGAGATGAGGTGGGGTAGGTGGGCTGCGTGCCCGGCAGGACTGAACTGTTCTGGCCTGCAGAGCCCCTTTCTCTGTGAAGCCCCTGAAACGTGGGCTAAGCCAAGGTGCAGGTCCCCATGAAAAGCACAACACCAGTGGATGTGAAGTTTCCTTGGTAGACTATGTAAGTGAAGGAAGGTCTTTGAAAGTGCCCGTGAAGGAGTACAGCAGAGTGTTTGGTTTTTTTTCCTGCCATGGTGGTGGTCGTATTATTTTCTTAGGTCTGGTCTGACAAATGACCATAAACTGGGTGGCTTACAATGACAGATTTATCTGCTCACAGTTTTGGAGGCCAGGAGTCTGAAACTAGGGTGTCAACAGGGCCACACTCCCTTCAATGGCTCTTGGGGAGAATCCCTCCTTGCCTCTTGCAGCCTCTGGTGGCTTCAAGGTTTCCTTGGCTTGTGCCTACATCACTCCAGTCTCTGCCCTCATCTTCACGTGACCTTCTCGTCTTCTTTTTGTGTCTCTCCTGTGAGTGTCATTGGATTTAGGGCCTACTAGTATGTTATTGGATTTAGGGCCTACTAGTATAATGCAGGATGACCTCATTTTGAGATCCTTAACTTAATTACATCTGCAAAGACCCTTTTTCCAAATAAGGTCACATTTACAGGTTTCTGAGGTTATGACATGGACTACCATTCAGGTCATTACAGGGGTGGAGGAGACAAGGTGCTGGGGTTACAGGAAAACCTTTTTTCTCCTGGCAGGGAAAGAAAGTGAGGTGTTGTGGAGAAAAGCCTGGCTAAAACCCTTACCTGGGCACCTGCAATATTGCTGTCACCCTCCCTGGTAGCTCTTAGCTTGAAATGCTAGCTCCACAGGGAAAGGACTGAGGTGGCCTGACCAGGCCTGGCTTTACCAGAGGTAGTTGACCAAACCTCATCTCACACCTGTCAAATGCGTCCCTGTGTGATGCCACGTATGTTTTCCTCCCATGAGCCCCTCCTCTTCCCTCTCTCCTTCCTTGCCAGCTGTTTTCTCTCCAGCGCCTTGCTTTCCTTTGGTACTGTTCTGTCCCCATCACAGACAGTAAATGAAGCAGAAGTGTGTATTTTAGTAATCTTAATGTTTATCAGTAACTCTCTGCTGCTTGTCTCCTGAGCTGACTCAGCAGGTGCTGCTGCTGGAGCCCTGCAGTGACACTCCCCCTTCCTAGGCTCTTGATCTTTGGCCACATGTTTTGGGATGTGATTCTGGGAGCTGTTGGGACTGCACAAAGCATGTGTCTTCAAATGCTTGCATCTCCTTTTCCTTGACAAGAGCACCTGTCTTGCAGGGGGCCGTTGGACTTGGGGAGAAGATAGGCCTCCTGAGACCTTGAATCACCCACTTTCATTGGATTTTCCTGGTTTCCACCCAGATTTAGAGCTTGAGCCATCATAAGTGGTTAAATTACTTTGTTAAAATGCAAATCTCCTCTAAGGATAAGAACACTTCTGAAGGACCAGAAGCCTAGTCAGCACTCTGAAATAACACTTTGAGATTGACAGACACCTCGGCACATCTATACAGTTGACATCATAGGTAGGGTGGAGGACAGAAAGGCTCTGGAAGCTTCGCTGAGCTTGGAGATCATCCTTGAGTTGCTTTTTATCAGCTGGGTCATATCTTCTACCTTGGTATGAATATAGTAGTTCTTAATTTTTCCAAGGAATGTCCTGTCTCCTTGGACATCATTGAGACTTGCTGGGTAAAAATTACACAGCATGTAGTTCAGTCCTAGAAGTGTTGAATGGTGAACCGGCAAGGGCCATTAAGAAAATAGAAAGGACTTTATCAATAAAATACCAAACAAAAATGATAGTGATTCAAAAATACAATTACAGTCCTTTCCTGATCCAATGCCTGATAGTCGGCTGTGCCATTCTTATAGTCATTTTCATCATAATATTAAGAGCTAACTTTTAGTGCTTATGTGGTGAGTGCTTTACTGGAATCATCTCGTTTATCCCAACAGCCCTCAACAGTGAAGTAGGTATGTACTGTTATTACCTTATTTTACAGCTGAGAGAGTTTAAGCAACTTGCCAGAGGCCACAGAGTTATCTAATAGTGGGTAGAGGGACTGCTGACCCTAAACCCAAGCCTTTTTTCCCGATTGTGGTGAAAAATACATACCGTAAAATTAACCATTTAAACCATTTTTAAGTGTACATACACTTCTGTGGCATTAGGTACATTCACATTGTTATATAATCATGACTAGCATCCAGCTCCACAACTTTTCATTTTCCTCAACTGAAACTCTCTACCCATTAAATACTAACTTCCTATTTCCCTCCCCAGCTCCTGGCAACCACTTTCTGTCTCTATGAAATTGGCCTTTTTGTCCATTTGTGATTGGCTTATTTTACTTAGCCAAGATTCATCCAAGTTGTAGCAGATGTCAGAATTTCCTTTTTAAAGCTGAGTAATATTTAATTGTATGTGTATATACCACATTTTGTTTATCCATTAACCTGTTGATGGACACTTAGCTTGCTTCTGCCTTTTGGCTATTATGAATTGCCAAAATAATAGCTGTTACGAAAATGAGTACACAAATACCTATACAGCTTCCTGCTTTCACTTCTTTTGGGTAAACACTCAAAAGTGGGATTGCTGAATCAAATGATAATTCTATGTTTAATTTTATGAGAGATCACCATACCATTTTCCACAGCAGCTGCATCATTTTGCATTCCTACCAGCAATGCACAAGGGTTCCAGTTTCTCCACATCCTTGCCAATACTTTCTCTGTGTGTGTGTGTTTTATAATGGCCATCCTACTGAGTGTGAAGTGGTATGTCATTGTGGTTTTGATTTGCATTTCCCAAAAGACTAGTGATGTTGAGGATCTTTCCATGTGCTTGTTAGCCATTTGTGTATCTTCTTTGGAGAGAGAGCTATTCAAGCCTTGTGTCCATTTTTAAATAGGGTTGTTTTTTTTCCTGTTGTTGAATTGTAGGAGTACTTTATATATTCTGGATTTTAACGTCTTATCAGTTATATGATTTACAAATATTTTCTCCCATTCTTTGGGTTGCCTTTTGGTTTTAGCCTTTGGCTTTAGCTCTTATGTTTAGATCTTTGTTCCATTTTAAGTTAATTTTTGTATATGTTGTAAGGTGAGGGTCCTCATTTTTTGTCATGTGGATACCACTTTTCCCAGCACCATTTGTTGAAAAGACTGCCCTTTCCCCCTTGAATTGTCTTGACACCCTTGTTGAAAAATTATTTGACTATATATGTGAGGGTTTATTTCTGGGCTGTCTATTCTATCCACTGGTCTATATATCTGTCTTTATGCCAGTACCACATTGTTTTGATTACCATAGTTTTGTAGTAAATTTGAAATCAGAAAGTGAGACCTCCAACTTCGTTCTTTTTTTTTTTTTTTTTTTGCGGTACGCAGGCCGCTCACTGCCGTGGCCTCCCGTTGCAGAGCACAGGCTCCGGACATGCAGGCTCAGCAGCCATGGCTCACGGGCCCAGCCGCTCCACAGCACGTGGGATCCTCCCGGACCGGGGCACGAACCCATGTCCCCTGCATCGGCAGGCAGACTCCCAACCACTGCGCCACCAGGGAAGCCCCAACTTTGTTCTTTTTGAAGACTGTGTTGTCTATTCAGGATCTCTTGAGATTTCATATAAATTGTAGGATGGATATTTCTATTTTATTGGGATTTTGATAGAGATTGCATTAAATCTGTAGGTTGCTTTGGGTAGTATTGACATCTTAAGAAGATGTCCAATTATTAAGCCTTCCAATCCACATACACGGATGTCTTTCCATTTATTTGTGTCTTCTCTGATTTCTTTTAGAGGTGTTTTGTACTCTAGTTTTCGCCATCCAAGTCTCTCACCCCCTTGGTTTAGTTTATGCCTAATTATTTTATTCTTTTTGACGCTATCATAAATGGGATTGTTTTAATATACTTTTGGGATTGTTTATTATTAGTGTATAGATATGTGACTGATTTTTGTGTGTTGATTTTGTGTCCTGCAACTTTGCTGACTTCACTGCTTCTGGCAGTTTTTTGGTAAGCCCAAGCTATAAACGTGGTATACTTTTTCCTCTATCCTGTACTTTAAAAATTAATCCCTACTTCATTTTTATCTATTTTAACTTCTCCTCTGAGTTCTTGAGGATTTTAAGTTTTACTTTACTAATCTGATTTCTATAACCCTCGATTTAGTATTCCTTTTGTCCATTACTATTTCAGTCGGCATTCAGAGTTTTAATTTCCATTCAGTCTTTCCTGGTTTAGAAATCCCTTTTTAAATAACATGAGTATCATAGTTACATTGATTTCTTAAATCTTATTCTGAACAGAGTTTTGCAGCCTTCACTATAATCTCATGAGAGGTGGATTCTTACAGAGGTAACTGTGAGTATCTGCCTTAACTTTTCCATATCCAAGTAAAGGAACAAGGGGAAATTTTAGGTTGACTGAATTTACATTGGGGCTGCCCGTGCCGGGACCCAGCCCTTCGGTGCCACTCCCTCTGCCAGGCATGGTGGCCTGGGCGAAGGGTTGGGTGGGATAATGCCTGTCCAAGGCTCTGAGGGAGGCCGTTCGTTGTGGGCCTTGACCTATGGTATAGAAGTTCTGTGTGTGCCCTCTCCCTCTTGTGTGTTCTGCTGGTCCTACATTTATTGTAAGAGCACATTGCTTCTTTAGAGAAAGAATATCTAGCAGAAATTCCTCAAAGTTCTGGGCAGGTGGGATGGCATCCTTCTTAGTTTTCAGCTCAGATGCAGATTTTTCTCTATTTGTGTGTTCCTTTAGTTTATTTTAAAGGAAACTGGGGGCAGGAGACACATATCCTCTTGTTACAATCTTACCCAGATGTCATATAAGATAGACATTCTCTTAACCAAGTCCACGTGATGAGATTCACAGGCTCCCCGTGCCTTCTGTAAAACACTCAGGCTGAGTGGTCATGGCTAGGCTCTGCTGTACCCACACCCTTGATGATTCCAACCACTGGCCTGATTGATTGGGTTGAAGAAAAGAGAGCTTCTCCTATGTTACTCTTATCATTCAAGGAAAAATCAAATTTTTTTTCTTTAAAGTGTAAGTAATTTTTAAAATTTTTATTTATTTATTTTTGGCTGTGGTGGGTCTTTGTTGCTCAATTTTTTTAAAAAAAGAATTACTTAGTTTAGAAATGGGTTGATTTAGTGTGAGTCTAATGTAGCAGGCTTTGATGATCCGTTCCCACTTCTTGACGGCCATGCCCAGTAGGTTTTGTATCCTAGCTGGCAGTAGTTGTTATCTGTACTTGATAAATTATTTTACTCCTGAATGTTCTTTTGACTGAGCTCATTTCTTAACATTCACCAGCCTTCTTGCTAGTCCTTGAATACGTCTGATGTGCTCCTGCCTACTTTTCCCTCTGCCTCAGACAGTCTTCCTCCAGCTAACCCCATGGCATGATCCTTCACCTCCTTCATGATTTTGTTCAAATGTCACCTTCTCCCTAACATATATAACTCCCTATCACCCTTCTTGATTTTTTTTTTAACTCCACAGCACTTAATCTAACTTACTTTTAAATCTATGTATATATTTTCTTATCTCCCTGCACTTGAACAAAAGCTCCATGACAGCAGGGATTTTTGTCAGTGTTGTTCACTGCTGTGTCCGAGTACCTAGAAAATGACCTGACATTTAGTAGTTACTCAGTGAGCATTCGTTGAATAATCAAAGATTGATGTCACTCAGCAGCATGAGGATCATGGATGGTGGATGTGTACCCTAGATCATTGAGTCTTAAAAATGTTCTCAGGGAATCCACAGATTTTCCGGATTCCTTCCTTCATTCAAGAAGTTTCTGTTGTGTATCTTCAGTGAGACAGGCACTGAGGTACCAGCTCATAAGCCCCTTATGAGCATATTTATTTTTGCATTTCCAGCACTAAGTGCAGCTAGTGAGAGGTAACACAGAGGAAGGATTTGTGAAAGGCTATTGAACCAAACCACTGGGTCTTGTGAAGACAGAAGTGAATAATACATATCCCTGTGTTCAGTTGGATCATGGTAAAATGGAGAAGACCTGGGTACATGACAGTTCTGTGATCTGAGTGGTGTAAGAAAGGGATCACAGACGAGGGAAAAACCAATTGCTTGGGGATGTTAGAGGTCAGGAAGAGCTTTTCATAAATATGACATTTGAGCTGAGCCTTTTGAAGATGGTTTTTCTGAGTAAAAAAAACAGGGAGGGAATATAATAGTCATAGGAACAATGCAAGTAAAGATGCAAAGGCAGGAAAGTGCAAAGTACGTTCCTAGAGCACTGAGTTGTCTCGTATTTCTGGAATAGTGAGTTAATGGGCGTGGAGGTGAGGAATGAGCTGGAGCAGTAGATCCAGACCACATCACAAAGGCCTTGAATGCCATGCTGAAATCTGTGAACTTTATTCTGTTGGTGGCAGTGGGACACTGTTAAACGTGTCTGTTATAGAGGCAGAAAACACATTAGTGGTTGCCAAGAGTTAAGGATGGTGGGGGGGTAGGGAAGAGGTAGGGAAGAGGATGAGTTAACTGTAAAGAGGCAGTACAAGGGCTGTTTGTGGTGATGGAACAATTCTATATTTTGATTGTGGTGGTGTACACAAGTCTGTACATGTGATAAGTTTGCATAGAACTATACCTGCCTACACATGCATACAAGTGCATATAAAATAGGTAAAATCTGAATAAGGTCTGAAGATTGTGCCAATGTCAGTTTCCTGGGCTTTTTTTTTTTTTTTGCGGTACGCGGGCCTCTCACTGTTATGGCCTCTCCCATTGCGGAGCATAGGCTCCAGACGCGCAGGCTCAGCGGCCATGGCTCATGGGCCTAGTCGCTCCGTGGCATGTGGGATCTTCCCAGACCGGGGCACGAACTCGTGTCCCCTGCATCGGCAGGCGGACTCTCAACCACTGCGCCACCAGGGAAGCCCAGTTTCCTGGTTTTGATATTGTACTAGAGTTATGTAAGATGTTACCATTGAGGGAAACTGGATGAAGGGTACGTGGGTCCTCTCTGTACTATTTTTCAAACTTCCTATGAATCTATATTTCAAAATAAAAAGTTAGAAAAAAAAAGCATAAGAAGGAAAACTTGGTGAAGGAGAAGCTGGAGCAGGCCACTTATTAGGATTTTCATTTATTTAACAATATTTTAGGGACCTCCCTGGTGGCACAGTGGTTAAGAATCTGCCTGTCAGTGCAGGGGACATGGGTTCAATCCCTGGTCCAGGAAGATCCCACATGCCGCGGAGCAACTAAGCCCGTGCACCACAGCTACTGAGCCTGTGCTCTAGAGCCTGTGAACCACAATTACTGAACCCATGTGCCACAACTACTGAAGCCTGCGCACCTAGAGCCCGTGCTCCGCAACAAGAGAAGCCACCGCAGTGAGAAGCCCGCGGAAGCCACTGCAGTGGGAAGCCTGCACACTGTAATGAAGAGTAGACCACGCACGCGGCAACTGGAGAAAGCCTGAGCCCAGCAATGAAGACCCAACACAGCCAAAAAAAAAAAAAAACAAAACAAAAAACCCCAACATTTTATTGTGAAATGTTATGTTCAGATACTGTATAAGGTGCTTGGAAAGTTATCAAATATGGTTCCTATCCTTGAGAATTTTGTTTTTGTTTTTAAGTGGAGGAGACAGACATGTTTTAAATAATGGTCGTACTGTGTGTGGGTTTTGTACTGGTAAAGATAGGTACATAGCACTATGAGAGCAAGGAATGGGGGGGACAAACTTCAGGGGGTGGGGAAGGCTTCATAACGATGCAGTGATTAAGCTGACTCTGAGGGAAGAGTGGGAGTTTGGGTCACATACACCAGGGTTCTGCAATAGTCCAGGTGAAAGATAACAGCTAAAATTAGTGGTAGTAGGAATGGAGAGTGGGGAATGGATTCGGGACCATTTTGGAATAGTATTGATGCAAATTCTTGATGTGTTTGGACAAAGAGTTTAGACAGAGAGGGAAGAGTGTGAGATGACAGAGGTTTTAAGCTTGACTGACTGCATGGTGGCTCTGTTAGCCAAAATTTAGGGTGTAGGAGGAGAAAGGTTTTGGCCATAATGTTAGGTTTCAGGTATCCGAAGAACGCCATGTGGGGAGACTAGTGTGCAGTCGGTGTGTGGAGCTCGGCAGAGGCAGAACGTAGATACAGAGACATGTTGGAAAGCTGCACCCACACTGGACCACTTGCCCCTTCCTCAGGCATCCATCTTCAGCATGCTTTTTGAGTCTGTGCCTTAGTCTGGAATGTCCCTCTCTTCCTCCCCTGTCTAGTGAAATCCCACTCCTGTCAATGTCTATTTCAGAATAGAGGTGATGGCTGGGGCTTTGCTAGTATGTGAATTTTGTCCATGGGTACTGGAGTAAGGCAGGAAGCGAAGAAGTGGGTTATCAACCTGTGTTCGGAGGTGGCAGGCCCTGGGGAAGAAGGTGAAGAGTAGAAGAACCAAGAAAGTAGTGAGGCCAAATGGAAGTTGGTCGCTCAGCCATAGCAGAGCTGACCAACCAGAATTAGACATATTAGGAAAAGAAATAGTTCATGATCTAGATTGTAGAAGTTCATGGCTACAGAAGATGAGCATTCAGTTTAAGTCCTCCCAGAGCTCCATCTCATACATAGAGCTGCCCGACACTGAATGGTCCTTGCCAGCCTGATTAATTTTTTTTCCAGTAAATTTATTTATTTATTTTTGGCTGTGTTGGGCCTTCATTGCTGCGTGCGGGCTTTCTCTAGTTGTGGCAAGTGGGGGCTACTCTTTGTTGTAGTGTGCAGGCTTGTCTTGTTGCAGAGCACAGGCTCTAGGCGCACAGGCTACAGTAGTTGTGGCACGTGGGCTCAGTAGTTGTGGCTCTCGAGCTCTAGAGTGCAGGCTCATTAGTTGTGGTGCAAGCCGCTTAGTTGCTCCACAGCATGTGGGATCTTCCTGGGCCAGGGATTGAACCCATGTCCCTTCCATTGGCAGGCGGATTCTTAACCACTGTGCCACCAGAGAAGTCTCCTGATTAATTTTTAATATACGATTCTCTGTTGAAGTGGCTGGGCATTGAAGTGCATCAAAGGCAGCTTTTGTTTTTATGAAGTTGGTCAAAATAATACTGGGGAGTCAGGTTACTGTAACCTTGAGCTCTGGTTGTTCTGAAGGGATGACATCAGACTCTGTAACTTCCCTGGTTTCAGAAGGCTCTTTACCTTTTGCAGGGCAAGTTCTGTGGAATCGGGAGAGGGTGTGCTTCCTGTTGGATTCTGTGCCCTTTTTTATTGGAAAATGCCTTAGTTTCCTGCCACAGATAGAGAGTAGCATCAGTGAGTAAGGCTCCCACTTCCGTGCTGGCTTTCTCTTCTGTCCATTTCTTGAGTGATATTGTCTGTTGTCTGAGTTCTGAAAAACTATTGCTAACCCCCTAAACCACCAGAGATTTTAAATACAAGTGTACAGTAAATAATATGCTTTTTAGTCCTCAAAGCAGGTGGTGATGATGATGATTTTAACCTGCGTTCTTCTTCATGTGATCTCCTTAATTCTTCTAATTTCCCCATCTTTAAAATTTTATTCTTAAATGCTTTCTCTTTTACAGTGTCTTCTTTTTATCCTCATATTTTTGTACCATTGATAACTGAGGATAGATAGTATCTGAGTGGCAAGGAGAGCTTCTTTATATGTAATGAGAACTTCTTTGAAGTGACTCACAGGTAGATGTGCTACCTTCTGGATGAATGATGACTGGTTAGGCAGAAAAGGGGGAGGATAATAGAAAGGGAAACTCCTATGTGGATCCATTTTATCAGTGGTGTATGTTTTGAGAGCCCTCAGTTCTAATAGTGTAATTGGTGGGGCAGAGCCCTCCTTTTGTTCTTAGAATGGGATTTTCTCTCTTTTCTGCTCGCTGGCTGGCTATCTTTCTACCTAAAATATACTTTCACAAACTGGAAAGACTTATTCCACATTTCATGGGCTATTGAGGAAACTTTCCACTCTATCCAATTTTGCATTATTTGAAAAATTTCTCAATAATCATAATTACTTTTATAATAGAAAAGTTATAAATATCCCACTGGAAAAATAAACACCTAAAAATCAGGAAAAGATGTTCAGCTATTGAAAATCTCTCTTTATTGAATTTATAATTTTT
This sequence comes from Neophocaena asiaeorientalis asiaeorientalis, assembly GCF_003031525.2. Taxonomy (NCBI): domain Eukaryota; kingdom Metazoa; phylum Chordata; class Mammalia; order Artiodactyla; family Phocoenidae; genus Neophocaena; species Neophocaena asiaeorientalis. Next base: position 51,704 of record NW_020172477.1, read on the forward strand.
TTCTTTTTTGACTTCCATAACTGATGAATTATTTTAATCAATTTCTTGATATTCATCCATCCTTACCGTTCTGAACTAACTTGAGTTTGCAGTGGTCTGTTATTCCTTTAACATACTGCCAGATTCAATTTGCTAGTATTTTATTGAGTATCTCTGCATCTTTATTCCTAAATGGAAAAATCTGTAGTTTTCTTTTTTTCCTGTATTGAATGGTGTTAGGGCTGTACTTTCTCGCTCTATAAAATTGCTTACTTGCTCTCATAAAATAAATATGAAAGCCTTCCATACTTTTGATTTCTTAAAATTTTGGACTAATAAATATCATTTATTGTGAGCTTAGTTTGATCAAAGGTCAGTGATTAGAACCCAGATCTGCATGGCTCCTGAGTCCACGCTTATCATTGCAGGCCACATCAAAGGAGAAAGGCCAATCTTAGAATCCTGGGTCTCCACAGTCAGCAGGCCTGGGCTTTAACTCACCTTGTCTTTTTTTTTTTAACATTTTAAATTTTGAAATAATTCAGAGTTACAGAAACAGTTCAAAAACAGTGCAAAAATTCCTGTAAACCCTTTCCCAGAGTCACCAAAGGCTAACATTTTGCTACATTTGCTTTTCATTCTTTCTATATATACATATTTTTTTTCCTGAACCATTTGACAGTTACAGATATAATGTCCCTTTTCCTCTAAGTACTTCAATGTCTATTTCCTTTGAAAAAAAAAAAAACAACCCAAAACCACTGTACAGGTTTCAAAATCAGGGGATTAACTTTGATGTAATACTGTGATGTGTTTATTCACATTTTACCAGTTGTCCCACCAGTGCCCTTTATTGCAAAAGAAAAACATTTTTTCCCAGCCCAGGATCTAATCCAGTGTCAAACATTGTATTTACTTGTCATGTCTCTTAAATCTCCTTTAATCTGGAACAGCTTCTTAATCTTGCTCTGCCTTTCATGACCTTGACATGTTAAAGAGTACAGACCAGTTCCTTTTTGTAAGATGTCCCTTAATTTAGTGACTCTGATTTTCCTATGATTAGATACAGGTCATGTGTTTTGGCTGGACTACCACAGTGATGTTGTGTTCTTCTCAGTGGATGTATCGAGAGGCATGTGACATCTGTTTGTCCTGTCACTGGTGATTAACTTTAACCACCTAGTTAAATGGTATCTGCCAGGCTTCTCCACTGTGAAGTTACTATTTTTGACTTTGTAATTAATAAGTATTTTGTAGGAAAATACTTGGAGACTCTATAAATATCCTGTTCCTCATCAAACTTGCACTCACTAATTTTAGTACCCATCATGTCTTTTGAGGCAACAAGCAAGGATGCTTAAAGTGAATACAGATTTTTGCTCCCCTTGGGGCTAAAGTGAAGGCGAGAGAAAGTGAGACAGTCTATTAGGCAGATCAGCCATATTTTTTTTTACACTGCCTATGGTCTTTGAGTTTGTTTTTAAGTATGTTAATTTAACTTTAGTCACACTGTTGAGAATAGTGATTGGCTGTAACCTGTAACCTTTGGGCCCCTGGATTGGTCACCCAGGGCCAAAGATCCAGCCAGCCAGTTTATTCTGGTCACAAGTGCTCTTTTGGGTCTTTGGCCTATGGCTCCTTTTTTTCTTTGACCCCTTATCTTTGCTTCTGATTAAGGTTCTGTCAGTTGGAGGCCAGAGTAAACTGCCTCTGTGTTGAATCACTTGTGAACAAGCATTGCTTCTGGCTACCAGGCCCATCTAATCAGACAGCCGTCCCCTGAGCCCCAGTTACGTATCCTGTGCTGCGCTAAGGCTGCAGTTGTATGAGTCACAGAAGCCAGTTTTTATATGTTAGAGGCCAGAATTATGCATAATTGAAGAAATTTTTAAAATACCACGTGGAATATAATCAATTGCCAGTTCTTACAATTAGATGCTATAGAAGTTAAAGGAGAAATGAGTGAAGCAAAAAAAATCAAGGAAGACTTTTTGGGGCAAATGAGCCTTGACTGATAGGTTGGTAGGGATGCCATGAGAAAAGGCACGCAGGTAAGAATGTGCAGAGAGTAGGAAGGTGAGGCAGAATGGTGGGACTTCCCTCTGGATGACTTCTCATCTAACACCAGGAGCGTTAGATAAGCTACATGCTAGCTGTCTCTGTGCTAGTCTGCAGGCATTCTTAAAAGCGATGTGTCTGCTTCTGGTCTCTGGTTACAGTGATTCCCAGTTTTTTAGTTGAACTAGAGGTTAGATGGCAAGTTGGAACAAAGAAAGTTGGTCTCTTTGGGTCAGTATGGGTACGGGGAAGCTGCTCTCCCCTCCCCCTTATTAAACAAGTTACCTTATCCTTTTTTAGAGCACAGTTTCTCAACATTTCTAAGTTTCTGACCTCACCAGCATCCTTCTGGGGAAAGCTGGTGACTTCTGTTTATGAGACATCAGGAGGTCAGATATGATAGTAATTGGACATGGTAATGTCCCTCTTACTCAGCACATTCCTGATAGCCATAACCCTGAAAGCACAGCTCTTTGCTATGGTGTCATGCTGTTAAATAAAAAATACTGAATTTTATTTTATTTTATTATTATTATTTTTGAACATCTTTATTGTAGTAAGATTGCTTTACAGTGGTGTGTTAGTTTCTGCTTTATAACAAAGTGAATCAGCTATACATATACATATATCCCCATATCTCCTTCCTCTTGCGTCTCCCTCCCACCCTCCTTATCCCACCCCTCTAGGTGGTCACAAAGCACCAAGCTGATCTCCCTGTGCTATGCAGCTGCTTCCCACTAGCTGTCTATTTTACATTTGGTAGTGTATATATGTCCATGCCACTCTCTCACTTGGTCCCAGCTTACCCTTCCCTCTCCCTGTGTTCTCAAGTCCATTCCCTACATCTGTGTCTTTATTCCTATCCTGCCCGTAGGTTCTTCAGAACCATTTTTTGTTTTATTTTGTTTTTTTTTTTGTTTTAGATTTCATATATATGTGTTAACATATGGTATTTATTTTTCTCTTTCTGACTTACTTCACTCTGTACGACAGACTCTAGGTCCATCACCCTCACTACAAATAACTCAATTTCGTTTCTTTTTATGGCTGAGTAATAATCCATTGTATATATGTGCCACATCTTCTTCATCCATTCATCTGTTGATGGACGCTTAGGTTGCTTCCATGTCCGGGCTATTGTAAATAGAGCTGCAACGAACATTGTGGTACATGACTCTTTTTGAGTTATGAAAAACAGTGAATTTTAAATCAATTATTTTGATATACATCCATATGTAAACACATGAATAAGTTCAAATTTATCTCCACAATAACCTGACTGTCCCTCAGATTTGGACTTTTCTTGGTTGCCAAGCGATGTTGTGGAGGTACAGCTCTTACCCCTCAGGAGTTACGCAGCCAACAGGATGCTCCTGCTTGAACTAGCTCTTGTGTGAGCCCCCTGAATGTCCAGGGGCGCGTGTCTGTTCTGTGGATGTCATTGGGCATGTGTGTCATGGTGGTGGCTTAGACTGGACTTTAGAAATATACCACTGCCCCACCTCCCTTTCCCAGAGAAAAGCTTTTGGGTGGCAGAAATCTCTCACAGAAAAGCCCCCTCTCATCTGTACCTTAGGACAGACTCTATGACCTCCCTCAGTCGTTTTATTTTTTCTCTTTTTTAAATTAATGAGTTCCTAATACTTTTGGCTTACTACTCCTGTAAAACCAATAAATTAAAATGGAGAAAGACACCATCCCGACAGTAGTGAGAGATGACCGGAGCCACTGAATAAAAGACAAAAGCATGAAAGCTGACAGAGAGTAAAAGCATTTCAGTCTGGAGCTGCTTAGTGAGTGAGGGAAGTAGCCGTACACAGGCCCCGTAGCTTCCGAGGGCATCCCAGTGTTGAGTACGGAACAAGTGGTTAGTATTTGTAATGATTTCTCTAGTTAAGGCTAAAAGGTAAAATTTTATCTAGCGTACAATTTGGGAACAGCAAGATGTGAATAATAGCTTATCTTGAAAACTTTTACTACAACTAATCCATATTAATTGTAAATATTCAGAAACGAAAGAAAAAATATAGAAAACAGCCCATATCTTAGGACCCATAGATTTAACTACTGTTGGTGTGTTAGTATTTAGTGCTCTGGCCTTTTCCTATGTATAACCAGAAATATATAAAATATATATTTCCATAATATAAGAAATATATATTATGTGATATGTATTTATGCCAGATTTGTGTGTGAGAACATGAAGCCTGCTTTTTCCCCCTTTTTTTCAATTAAAAAAATTCTAGTAAAAAACATAAAATTTACCCTCTTAACTGTTTGAAGTATACAGTTCAGTAGTCTTAACTATATTCACTATGAAGGCTGCTTTTTTTATGCAGCAATATAGTGTGAATATTTTCCCATATATGAGTATAGATATTCATTTTTGAGGGTGCATGGATATACCATATTCTAGTTAATCAGTTCCCTATTGTTGGATATATAGGTTTCCAATTTTGGTTGTTATTAGCACTGCATAAAGCCTCTTTAAATATACATACCTCCACATTTCATGAGGATGCACTTCCGGAAGAATTGTTAGATTAATGGGCGTGTACTTTCTAAAGGCTTCCAGTGTATATTGTCAAATTCTATCACTTCTGTCACCATATTTGAGTGCCCCTTTTACTGTATTCTGGCCAGTATTTGATGTTATAATTCTTTTAAATCAACATTTATGTAATTCAATCCTTAATGCAAAAAAAAAAGTAAACAGCAGTAAAAGCTAAAGCAGTCGATGAGAAAAAAATGCATTTTAGGGAATGTGATGCATGAGATTATTATGGTTTAAAACTAGCAAACTATTGGTTCTTTATGAGAAGAATGTCAGCACATTAACTGTTCAGTGCACAAGCATGGTAACTCTTGTCCTAAGACATTCAGTCCTCATAATTTGAAGAAGAGGTGCTACATGAGTCTGCTTCTCATAACCCAAATGGGTGAATCTCAGGATAGGACTGTACTGACTTTTGTGTTACTTTTTTTGTGGTAAAACGTTTTTCAGTTGTCTTTAACTTTTTTGTGGGTTTTGTTCACCACACAGAAGTTTCAGATTTTTAAATTTTTAATTTTATATTGGCACATAGGTTATTAACAATTCAACTTTTAATGAAGGAAAATCAGTAAAATTTTTGGTTACTCCTTTCATTTTTGTAGAAAACCCTCCTTACCTTAATTTTCCTTTAGTAGTTTTATAGTTTTAGTTTCTACATTGAACTCAGAAATTGCAAACATTTTTATCTCATAGGCTACATTCCACCTGCTAGAAGAGGTGGGTTTTTGGGGGGTTTTTTCCCCAGTATGGTGTTTTTAACAATTGGAATATAAATGCCTTTTAGGAAAGGCATGTATCCTCTAATTTGTCTCATTCCTCACAACTCCCAATTGTCTCATGCCTCACATATTTAGATGTGAACATTTAATTTTACCTACATGATCCTTATGGGCATTTGAGTTTGTGACCCCTAATTAGCCAACCTGGAGTTGATTTTGGTATTTGGATGATAGAGGGAATTGATGTGAGTTTTTTTCCCCCCAAATGACTTAGTTAGCAGTACCAACAATTTTTATTGGATAATTCCAATACAGGCATACCTCACAGATAAACGCGGGTTCAATTCCAGAACACCACAATAAAGCAAATATTGCAACAAAGGGAGTCACGCCAATTTTTTGGTTTCCTAATGCATGTAAAAGTTATGTTTACAACTATACTGTAGTCTATTGAGCGTGCGGTAGTAGCATTATGTCTTAAAAAATGTATATACCTTAATTAAAAAACACCTCATAACTAAAAAAAAATGCTAACCATCATCTGAGCCTTCAGTAAGTCATAGTAGTCACATCAAAGATCACTGATCACAGATCACCGTAACAAATATAATAGTGAAAAAGCTTGAAACATTGCGAGATTTACCAAAATGTGACTTAGACACATGAAGTGAGCAAATGCTGTTGTAAAAATGGCGCCGATAGATTTGCTTGACGCAGGGTTGCCACAAACCTTCAATTTTTATAAAAAGGCAATATTTGTTAAGTACAGTAAAGCAAAGTATGACCATGGATATTGAATTCTTACATGTTCTTGAGGTCTTTGCATTTTACTCTTTGTTTTTATAACAAAACGTTTTATAATTTTATGTCTAAATTATATGTTTTAAATTTTGGTGTCTGGTAGAACTGGCTTCTCCATCACCCCTTCAAACCGCCCCCACCCTCATCTTGACTGTTCCAGTACACCAGTGCATCTTTTTTTTCCTTGATGAAATTGGGAATAATTTCATCCAAAACCAAAAGCAACCTATTGAAATTTTAGCAGCATGTTATGTTTTCATTCTCATTGGGTTCAAAATACTTTCTAATTTCCCTTTTGATTTTGCATTTGACCAGTGGGTTATTTAGAAGTGTTTCATTTAGTTTCCAAATATTTGCAGATTTCCCCAGAGAGCTTTCTGTTACTGATTTCTAATGTAGGTCCATTTAAGATCATTATAGTCAGAGAACATACTTTGATTTAAATCCTTTTAATTTTATTAAGAATTGTTTTATGGCCTAGAACATGGCATATCTTGGTCTTCTGTGGACACTTGAAAAGAATGTATTCTGCTGTTGTTAAATGGAGTGTTCTATAAATGTCAATTAAGTCAAGTTGGTTGGTGGTGTACAAGTCTTCTATTTCTTTATTGATTTTCTGTTTACTTGTTCTATCAATTATTGAGAAAGGAGTGTTAAAATCATCAATAATTACTATGGGTTTGTCCATTTCTCCTTGCAGCTCTATCAGTTTTTGCCTCATGTATTTCAAAGCTCTGTTATTATGTATATAGACATTTAAGAGTGTTATGTCGTCTTGATGAATTGACCCCTTTATTTATTTATTTGACCCCTTTATTGAAATGACCCTGTAATATTCTTTGCTCTGAAGTCTACTTTGTCTTATATTAATATAGTCACTTTGACTTTCTTTTGATTAGTATTAGCATGATATATCTTTTTTCCATCTTTTAACTTGAAGCTATTTGTATCTTTACAGTTCAAGTGGCTTTCTTATAGGCAACATATAGTTGGATCTGTATTTTTTGTCCGGTCTGACAATCTCTGCATTTTAATTGGGGTGTTTAGTATGTACTGTTTTTTTTTTTTCCTCTCTCCCTGGCCGCTTTTACACAACATTATATTTTTGAGATTCATCCATGTTGATTGTATCAGTATGAAGGTAGTTCATACCTTCTTATTTCTGCATAGTATTCCATTTTATAGATAGCCCATAATTTGTTTATCCATTCATCTTTTAAAGGACAGTTGAATTTTTCTGGTTTTGGCTGTTAACATTCTCGTGCAAGTCTGCATGTAGATATTTGCTTCACTTCTCTAGCAGTAGAATTGCTGGTTCATATGGTAAGTGTATGTTTAACTCTGGAAAATTAGTTTCTTATAAATTTGTTGAGCAATTTTACATTCCTGCCATCATTGTATGAAAGTTTTTGTTGCTCTACATTCCTGTCAAGCTCTTGGATTGTCAGCCTTTTAATTTCGGAAAGCTTTCAATTTTTGTGCGTTGACTTTATAACTAGCTTTCTTACTGAGCTTTTATTAGTTATTTTTTGGCTAATTATCTTGGGTTTTCTAAGTAGACAATTACATCATCTGTAAGTAATGAAAATTTGATCTGAACATTTTCAGTATTTCTCTCTTTATTTTGTTTTCTGGCTGAACTTCATTGGCTTAAACTTCCAAAATAGAATACATTTGAAAAAGAATTTCGTCAAAATAATTAAAATACGTTGACATTCTTTGAAAGGGCCAAGTGAAAAACTCAAAACAACTCATTCTTAGTGATGTAGTATGAATGAGCTGTTACTAAGTTAAGTACCTGTATGCTCATTATTAATCAGACGGTATCACAATTTATTAATGTTTTTCATTATAAACAGTTCACTATTTGTTTTCACACACACCACTTTATGAATACAGTATTCCAACTCTTTTTTTTTAATTTAATTTTTTTTAACTTTTGGCTGCATTGGGTCTTAGTTGCGGGATCTTCATTGCGGCACGCAGGCTTCTCTCTAGTTACAGTGTGTGGGCTCTCTAGTTGTGGCACGCAGGCTCAGTAGTTGTGGCACATGGACTTAGTTGCTCCACAGCATGTGGTATCTTAGTTCCCCTGCCAGGGATTGAGCCTGCGTCCCCTGCATTGGAAGGCGGATTCTTAACCACTGGACTAGCAGGGATGTCCCCAGTGCTCCAACTCTTGAGAGAGCAATACACAGCTATCTATAATTAAATATAAACTTTTGAAGAATAAATTCTGTCAAGTGTGTCCCCATGACACGTTCAGAAGTGCATATAATCCTTAAAAGCACTTTAATACACCTATTTATGTTACATGTTGTAGAAATTCTATGGTGGATTTTTTAAAAAGGTATATGTTCAGTTCTTTTTTAAAAATTTTATTAGATTATAGTTGATTTACAATATTGTGTTTCAGGTGTACAGCAAAGTGATTCAGTTATACATATACACATATTCATTCTTTTTCAGATTCTTTTCTCATATAGGTTATCACAGAATATTGAGTAATGTTCCCTGTGCTATAGTAGGTCCTTGTTGGTTATCTGTCTTATATATAATAGTGTGTGTATGTTCATCCCAAGCTCCTGATTTGTCCCTGCTTGCCACGCCACGTTTCCCCTTTGGTAACCATAAGTTTGTTTTCGATATCTGTAAGTCTGTTTCTGTTTTGTAAATAAGTTCATTTGTATCATTTTTAAAAATCAGATTCCACATATGAGTGATATGTGATATTTGTCTTTCTCTGACTTAACTTCAGTTAATATGATAATCTCTAGATCCATCCATGTTGCTGCAAATAGCATTATTTCATTCTCTTTTACAGCTAATATCCCATTGTATATATGTACCACATCTTCTTTATCCATTCCTCTGTCGCTGGACATTTAGGTTGCTTCCCTGTTTTGGCTATTGTAAATAGTGCTGCAATGAACATTGGGGTGCATGTATCTTTTCTAATTAGGGTTTTCTCTGGATATATGCCCACGAGTGGGATTGCTGGATCATATGGTAGTTCTATTTTTAGTTTTTTAAGGAATCTCCATACTGTTCTCCATGGTGGCTGTATCAATTTACATTCCCACCAACAGTGCAAGAGGGTTCCCTTTTCTCCACACCCTCTCCAACATTTATTGTTTGTAGATTTTTTGATGGTGGCCATTCTGACTGGTGTGAGGTGATACCTCATTGTAGGTTTGATTTGCATTTCTCTGATAATTAGTGATGTTGAACATCTTTTCATGTGTTTGTTGGCCATCTGTATGTCGTCTTCGGAGAAATGTCTATTTAGATCTTCTGGCAATTTTTTGACTGGGTTGCTTGTATTTTTGACATAGAGCTGCATGAGCTGTTTACGTATTTTGGAGATTAATCCCCTGTCGGTTGCTTCATTTGCAAATATTTTCTCACATTCTATGGGTTTTTCATTTTGTTTATGGTTTCCTGTGCTGTGTCCAGTTCTTATAAATAGGTACCACATGCCTGTCACAGTCATTGTCAACATTTGTGAGTTAGTAGGTATGGCTGTGTGTGATCCTGGGGCTATGTGATAGGTCATTGTCTAGAGCAGGGTTTTTCAACCTTGACACTATTGACATATAGGGCTGGATAATTTTTGTTGTGGGGATGCTGTCCTGTGCGTTGTAGGATATTAGCAATATCCCTGGCCTGTACCCAGCTGATGCCAGGAGGCATTAAGTTGTGACAACCAAAAATGTCTCCACATCTCTGGGGGGCAACATCACCCTATCTTAAGAAACAGTGGTGTGACAGATCTTGAAGTGGGTTTAGGTACTACCCAATAGGAACTAGTGGCAGGACACAAGACCAATTCATTGGTGGAATACCCTGGTGGATTGTTTCTTGAGAATTGGATCCTAGTCTAGAGATTGGAGAAACTGGGAATTTGAAGAAAGTTCTCTTTTGTGTGTGTGTGTGTGTGTGTGTGTGTGTGTGTGTGTGTGTGTGTGTGTATTCCAGGAATCAGTTTCTCTGCCTTACTTCCTCATCTTCTCTTTTTGACCCCTCTCTGGAATAGGAGAACCAGGGGCAGGTAACTGGGAGTTATTAATAAAATGTTAGGAAAATTGTCAGCAGATCCCTTGATGACATCTTGCCCCAACTTTCCTATTTAAGCTCCATGAGACTGTCTGGTCGTTGTGGTTTGAAATACAGAACTGACTCTAATGCTCTTGGTTTCAGGAAAAAGGGATTTATAAGTTATTTACAGAGACTTCTTTATTAAACATGGTCTTATTTCTCTTGTCTTGATTCACTGTGAGTTGTAGGAATGATACTCTGTACCTTGGTGGCATGTGACAGAACCTCTTAGGTGGGATCAAAGTGTGCTGTGGATGATCAGTAGACCTTACTAGTTTTGACTGATTTTCAATTATTTCATGCCCTAATTGAGCCAGGTAACATAGGGTGCTACATTGGATTTCATTTTTTGCTTTGCTGCTGTGACCTTTTGAATTGAGTTCTTTATCCACTTTATGCTTTAAATCTACCTATTTCTCAAAGTCATTGAGAGTAATAAAATTGCAGTGATATTAATAATGTTAACTTCCTAACCATAAATATACTAACTACAGCTTAAGTAAATGCTCTATAAAATCTAGACCTGCAAAATGGATTTGCCTTTCCAAATCACCAGTCGTTTGGAATCTATCCAAAGTTCCATTTGTCTCAAGAAACTTTTCCTACCAATTTCAGCTAACATTTGTTTTTCCATAGACTTACATTTTTTCCTTATTGTTTCATGTCTTATCTCTCCAACAAAATTCTAAGTGTTTTTGTCAGGGAGGTAGGTGTAGGGATTGCAAAGGATGTCACATTTTTTATACTGTGTTAAATCTCTTATGCTTTATCTCATTTGATCTTCCCACTAACTATAAGGTTGTTAGGATAGATATAATTATTCCCATTTTATAACTGTGAAAACGGAGCTTTAGAGAAGTCAAAACTTGTCAGTATTATCCTGTTAATGGGTGGTTAAGCATAGGACCCATTAGGTATTGGGATTTCTAAATAGAGAAATCATGCAAACCTAAAAACTGTTTTTGATTTGCCATTGTATTTGCAACGTGCAGTATCTTAGTGTTGCCAGTTAAAGTATTGAGACCTCTAAGCCTGCTGTGTTAAGTAGGCTGTGTGCAAGGTTAGTGGGGATGGCTTATGCTGAATCACTCCTGCCCTGGTTCTGTCCTCCAGGAAGGACAGGCACTGCGGAATAGCAACCTGGGGGTGGGTATACAGACTCTGAGCATACAGCAGTTTCTCTATATAGTCTTCTTGGAATGTGTGCTCTTTCCTGTTCTAAGACTCTAATGTCCTCTGCTTTAATCCTTAGCATTTCTGCTGCTACTGATAGAGCTTTATGATAAGACCATCTAAAACTGAGTGTTTGAGAGAGAGGCTCCAGTATGCCCTGAAGTGACCAGGAAGTTAGTATACCTTGTCCAGCATGGAAACTGCAGAGAATGACTCTCTGGTATAGGAGGACAGAGCCTTGTTTTTGGCTCAGTTCAGAGAATGCGGAATGAAGCTCCCAGCTCATGTGCATGGCTGACCTTTGTTGTTGGTTGTCCCACGCATTGGGCAGAGTCGTAGAGAGGTTTTTGACTCACTCCCCTGGCCTGGCAGAGCTAGCTTCTGTAGATTATTTTATTAGAACCATTTGGAGCATGTTTTCTTTTAATCATGTTGCTTGGCTTTCTTCGGTGGGGTAAAATGGAAGCTTCCTTGAAACAGACCAGGAGCTGCTATAACTTCCTGTGCTCGAACAGCCCAGTCCGGAGCTGTTACCTGTACCTGAGTGCTTGGGGCAGGTCATGCCTAGGGATTGCTCTCTGCTTCAAGGACGCTTATCTCAGCTTCTCAGACCCAACAGGACTTTGCATTCTTTTAGTTGGAATATTTATTGCATCTCTCCTGTTCATATCCCCTAGGTCTCTTTTTTCTTCTGACCTTCTTTCTAAGCCTTGACTTTGTATCTCTTTAACGACTAGCCAGTTTCACAGTCCAATAATTGTATTCTCCACTCTGTCCAGTGTACAGTCCGCTGTTTGTCTGGGCTCTATTTGGTTTATTTCCTGATTCTGATGCACCTCTGCCTAGTGTTAACTTGTTGCCTGGTCTAAGGACTAGTCAAGTCCTGTCCAGTCTGACGCATCTGTGCTCCCCGACCCCCTCCCTGGCTCTGACCGAGCTTTCTCAGTGAAAACCCTGGTTTCTCATCTGTACTCTGACCCTTAACCCCATATGACGCTAGTGATGGTTTTGTGATGAGGCTACGAAAGAAGACTGCCTTCACGTGTGCCATATGAGCATATTGTTTATATGGCTGTCAAGATTGAGTCCACCTTTTCTAAAAGACATCTAAAAAGCAATGAAAGTGCTTTTGAAAATCAGAGGCTGCCTTTTTGGTAGCAGTTCTTTCATTTATTCTGTTGGAGGATCTAGATCTAGCTCTTTATGAAATATTCTCCCACATAATGTACTAGGGTAGTCCTAACAATAGTAAACCTTGATCCAGAGATCAGATGTGCCAGTTGATAAAAATAATGTAGAAGAACTCAATAAAACCAGCCTGTTAAATGGAAGCATCATAAAAACCTACATGGAAAAAAAAAGCACATAGCCGTGGCAGCAAGTATAAAACAAATGGCAGAACTGAGGAGTCACAAAATGACACGGTTGAGCACCAAGGATGGTTTCATATTTGCTCAGGTGCCACAGGCACCCAGGACTAGGTCTCACTTTGACCATCCAGAAGGCAGGATTTCTGGACACCTGCATCATCCGAAACCATCCTGCTGACAGCAAACCCTTAGAATATAGAGAGAGTCATTAGTTAAGAAGAGGGTGGGTTTAGTCTCCCCTCTTAATTTAAGGGATGGAGAAGCTCTTGCTCATGACAAACACTGAAAACGGAGTAAATTTTACATCAGCAGAAGTTCCTGTAGCCAGTGTTGCTGAGGGCTGCAGGTGGTGTCAGACACCCACCTAATGGACATTAGTTAGGAAGGAAGGGGTGAGGGGAGATGGGGGTGAAGTTTGTTGACTGTCTCTGAGGTTAGACGTGTGCCAGGTGCTACAGGATGCTGTCTTATGTAATATTCAGGACACTCTGTGCAGCAGCCCATGGTTCCTCATTTCATAAATGACCTGAGGTTGCATGACTATGGAGTGTTTGACCTGGGCTTTGAACTCAGATCTAACTCCAAAGCCTTGCAAATCTTTAGAATGAGGTAGGCTTGCTTTAGAAAATGGAAACTGCTGATTTTGGCAGAAAGGCAGGAGATATGGAAGGACTCAGCCTCAATTCCCTCGTCTCATAAAGATTGCTGCATTTGAAAGTATGGTGCATTGGGTCTCACCGCCAGCTGTCAACCTGTGGAGATTAAAAAAAAAAAAAAAAAGAAAATACAAACCTACCATCCCAAGGATTTTGAATCTTAGTGGGTTCCAGATGTGGGGTCTGGGACTTCCAAGATGATTGTAATGTGCCACTAGAATTGAGAAACTGTCTGTGTATGAGAATGATGGAGTGGATGCGAGCCCCGAGTGGCCCTGGAGATAATATTTCCCACCCTCTTGGAGAGGAAACTGAGGCCCAGCGAGCTCAAAGCCAGATGGTCCTTCATTCAGTCCAGCACTTACCCTGCACTGACTATTTGTTATCCTAGGTGAGTCAGAAAACGCAAAGAAAAAATACTTTCCCTGCCTTTGAAGAGATTTTAGGTAAAGGCTACATAGTTGGTTAATGCAAAACCATGGCTGGAACCCAGGTTTCTCGACTTCATTGGCGTTATAAAGCCTTGTGAATATTATCATTGCCAGGCCCTCTTTCAGATCCTCCAAGCTGTGTAAACGGTTCCTGTTAACACTGCGGTGAGTGGCTTTCAAAGCCCCTGGCTTCCAGAAGTCTCCTGCCTGCCTTTCTGCCTCATTACCAGCCTGGTATTCAGCCACACATTTTGCCTTAGGTTCATAGGCCCACAGCTTTTCAGTTGACTGCTTTGTTCTCAGTTCATTTTCAAGTGTCTCACCTGGAAAAGGCCTGAAAAGCTGCAGAATGATTATTTTGGAAACGCAGTGCTTGGACAAAACCTGCCCTTCTGGTGGTCACCCTGATCTCTTTGCTGTGCTTCCTAATTAGTTCGCAGTCCTCTGATTCATCTTACAGTGTTTTTGTGGGCTGCATATTTTCTGGAGTTTTTCTCAGACCCCTCAGGGCAGTGAATGCAGCAGAGGGCAGGGAGCACATCCCTCCGATCACCGAGAAGGGAAGGAGGAGGACCGTGTGTGCGCCCAGCTCTGTACTAGGCCCTTTTTCAAATCTTTTTTTCTTTAATGCTTCCTAATAGCCTCGGGGGAGAAAGATTCCAGGTCTGCAAAACATGAATAATGACTTTCTCGAGGTTTCATAAACACATAAGTTTCGTTGCTAGAAATTCAGTCACAAAACCTTCTGACCTGAAGGCCATGCCCTTTTCCTTGTACCACATGCCACAACCTATGTAAAGCTTTTGATCTAATCCAAACCTACGTTTTGAATTAGTGACGCTTAAATTTGATTTCTGATCCTCTCATTAGGGTTTGAAAATCAAGGCTTTGATATAACAATCCAGGAGAGATATAGGACTTGGGACATGGCTCTAGAGAGGGAGCATAAGGTGTCACAGTCTGAGATGTGTGGTGAGGGTACACACTGAGCCCCTAGGCCAGCCCAATAGGACCAGGGGCCAACACAGCCGGTGTCCCAGGCCAGTGTCAGAGCTTGGAAAACTCAGGGTGACCAAAGCATAAGTGCTAAGCTAAGGTCCTTGGGGAGCCAGAAGTGGGAGGGAGGGAGGGAGGGAGGGATGGACCTCCAGCTCAGAAATATCTCCCATTGTACATCATGTCAATTGGAGATCACTAGTCTCTTCTTTTAATGGAATAGTCTTTTCTTTTAAAATTAAGAGATAGCTTGAATTTTTATGTACTTTCCTTTTTTGGTAATACTTATCTGGGCTTCAGTTTTTGAATGCACGAATGATAATTCAGGTTTATTGTAATGAGGAAATGAGAACACATATGCGAATTACTTTTGCAAACTGTAGACTATCCATACAAATACCAGGCATGAGACCCCAGCTTCCCCCCAAACTAACAGATTGGTAAGAATGGCAGTTTTGTTGTTGGGTGAAGGCAGCAGTGATTTTTGGAGCGTAGATAAATCCAGGAGTGGGAAACTGCATTGGGAGTGGGGTGGAGGGGATGTAAATGAGATCTCTGGGTGCCTGGAGGTGGAGGTCGAGGGAGATGCAAGACCAGACCTGATTTCTCGCCAACCTGGGATCTTACTGAGAGCAGGAGCTGCCTGCGTGCATGTGGACACCACCTTGTGCAATCTTTAGCTCAGTGAGGAGTTGTTGAGAGCCTGACATGACAGCTAAATGTGATGGAGTATCCTATAGAAATTGAATCACATGAGGGACTTCCCTGGTGGTCCAGTGGTTAAGACTCTGGGCTTCCACCGCAGTGGGCACGGATTGATCCCTGGGCAGGGAGCTAAGATCCCGCATGCCGTGCGGTATAGTAAAAAAAAAAAAAAAAAAAAAAAAAAAAAAAAAAAAAAAAAAAAGACAGTCTTCACATGATATAACATTTATATGTGAGGCCTGTAATGGAACTGATGCAACCAGGGATTGGCATGCGTCTACGTGACAGGGTGGGAAACCAAGGCACCAAGAGAGAAGGTTGCTTGTTCAAGTCCACGCTACTCAAAACTGAAGCTAACAGCAACCTCCTGACTCTTACTTCTCCCTCTCTCTCCCACCCTCTTTCTTTGCTTCTATCAAAACGTGGCATTAGTGTGTTTTCAAGAGCGAATTACAATGGAAGTTACCACAGTGTAAAACTCATCAGCACAGGGTCTTTGAGGGAAGTGTGGAGAAGCTGGCTAGAGAAGAGGTATTATGTAATGACCCAATTATGAGGCCTGCCATCTGCTTAGGAGTCACGCCTGCTTGGTTAGGATTCCCCGATTGTGTTTTTCAAGGAGCATGCTAGATCGTTAAGGGAGCTGCGTGTGCGTGTGTGTGTGTGTGTGTGGTAGGTAAATGACATTAGAAACACTAGTGCCTTTCTTGAAGGAGGTTGGTACATTGTGGGAGGAGGGAGATGAAGCAGCTTTTGAGGGTTCCTAAGCAGATGTTACCCACTGGCATAGAGAGCAGTTGTAGAAGGTGAATTATTCTGTAGAAGAGGCTCCGTGTGTTAGGGGAGGAGTGGTCAGGTGAAGGTGGCTGTCAGAACATGGCCAGAAACTCCAAGTCTACCTGGAGATGCAAGTGAGACATTTTTTTCCATTAGGACAAAGAGTGAAAAATCCATTTTGTTTTTTTAGTGCCTAGATTGTACTAAGGATGAAAACATTAAATCCAGGAACCATGACAAAATGGGCCTAGGTCAATGTCGAACTGAAACGTAAGCCACTATGCTTAGGGACCGGATGCTTAGTTGCCTCTGAAGGGACTCAGGGCTGGGAATCAGGTGAAAAAATCCTGCAGCTGGCAGGCAAGTGGCAGGTGAGGGGAGTGTGTCTTTGGAACTGTTGTGGGTATTGTGCTCAGCTGGAAAGGGGTCTTCGCACTGTGAGCCATGAGGCTGAGACCCAGGAGGATGCTGACACACTGTGCACTAAACATACAAGGAGTGACTCTCAAGGAAAATATCAACCTTTCTAAGCAGTTTTTAGGAGAATCTTTAACAGAAAATCTTTGTCTTCAGGTTTTGAAAATGTGCCTGTATCAGGAAAATGAGCAAGTGATTGGAGTGAACATCCCAGAAGAAATGATGTTTGGCCAATTCTTACTCCTCCCACCTGTCAGCTCTTTTAATTTATTTCCTTCTGCTGCTCATCCCCTACCCTCCAGTATGAAAGCAGTGTTGTCTATTAAAGACTCGATCATTCAAATCCCTGCATAGAATTTAGGAAGTTGTTTGGTGTGTTTCGTGTCCCTAAAGCATCACCAAAATGTGGCAGACACCCAGCTCCAAAGGTCAGAAGTTCCTCTGATCCTTTAATCCAGCGCCACACTTACTTTACAGATAAGGAAATGGAGGCCCAGAGAAGTGTAGCGACTTACTCAAGGTCATAGCTTGTCCTTTGTGGAACTTGGACCAGACTTGATCTCCTGACTCCTGGCTGCTTGTTCTTTCTGTGGCCCCTTGCTATCTCTCACGTGGAGATTTATTTGAAATGTTGTCAGGAGTTCTGTGGCAGGGGCAGTGACACGTGATTAGGTGGGTGTGTAACTGCACAACTCATGGACATAAGCCTTTGGGCATTGTGTGGTGCTCTCACTGGTGTCTTAACTTCCAGCAGAGTCCTCAGTCAGGAAGAGCTTTAAGGATCTAGACATCAGCATTCTTTTTCCATGAGTTTGCAAAGGCTTCGGAACAGGAAGTTTTGTTTCCACGCTGAGCCTGCGTCTTCTTTTCCCTTTGGCCACCACTTCTCGTTGGACCCTGTTTCTGAAACAAGCTTGGGATAGCCTTTGTCTCTTTCCCAACCTTCCTACCATTCACACTTGAGATTCAGCCGACATCTGGCAAAGAGGTTTCTGTGTAAGATCTTGAATAGCCATTTAAAATTTGGAATATGGTATATTTTGTTTTCCCCAGTGGCAGATCTTTTCAGAGAATAGGAATTTGCAAAGTCATTAGCTTCCTCCCCTAGACAAAGACAGCCAGCATGGTCAAACTTCCTGAGCACCTCTCTTACCCCTAAGCCACTGGTAGGGTTTACTTAATTTAGTCACACACACAGGTTTTCATATAAAGAGATACTCTGATTCTGTTATAAGTGTTCTCAGTATACTGCTATTTTTACTTTTTACTTCAAAAAGATTTGAAATGTCCCTGATCCTGGGACAGTGGTCCCCAAACTGGCAGATGATCTGTACTGACCGGGAAACTTAAAAAAAAAAAAGATCCCAGGACCCCACCCGTGACTACTGAATCAGACTCTTTATCAGCATTTAGCTTATATTTACCAACTACTTTATCAGCGATGTAATATGTACTTGGTATATTGGATACTTAATAAGTGGCATATGAATTTATCCAGAGCCTGCCGAGAGGACAAAAGGTTTCGTTTTTTTAAAACACTTAGTGCCTTACGTTCAGTGCAGCATTGTAAAGTGAATCTGTTTTTTCTGCAATAATATAAGAATGAATATTGAAAGTCATTCTCTAAACATGTTCAGAAACGGTTTGTTTGAAAATGGACCGGCCCACCTGCGCAGTGCCAAATGGGGTCTCCTAAACTGCAGCGAAATGTTTCAATCAGGGCTTTAACAAAGGAAGTAATTAAAAAATGTACACTCGTGGTAAATGGGTTGAGAACTGACACGCATAAAACACTTTGAGTAAAAAATAGGTTATTTTGTTAATTTGTTTTGAAACTCAGCACCTTTTAAAAAGTTAATTATTAAAAAACACAATCCTAAAATATACATTTGGCCGTCCTTATCCTCGGGCAGGTGGAGACTGTCGTTTTGCATGTAGACTGAATACAGCAATAGCACATACGCTGCTTGAAAGCTGT
This sequence comes from Neophocaena asiaeorientalis asiaeorientalis, assembly GCF_003031525.2. Classification (NCBI taxonomy): domain Eukaryota; kingdom Metazoa; phylum Chordata; class Mammalia; order Artiodactyla; family Phocoenidae; genus Neophocaena; species Neophocaena asiaeorientalis. Next base: position 70,416 of record NW_020172477.1, read on the forward strand.
TGCGTATTAATACTTACTGCCTTCACAGAGTTGGTCTCATTCAGTCTTCCAGTTTTACAGATGGGGAAGCTGAGACCCAGTGAGGAGAAGTGAGTTGCTCCAAATGTGTTGATCAAGACTTTCTATAGGCACATAATAGTTACCTACTTAAAGTAGCTGAAATGCAAAAGGAAAATGTTCCAAAGATAAGGTGGGGCATCTCTCAAGGAACCTGGGAGCAGGAGTGCTGCTGACCCTGGGCAGGGTCTGAGATGAGGAACAACAAGCCTCTGGGGGGTGGGCTGGGGGGCCTCTGTCTCTGTCTCTCTTGTATCTCTGCTTTTTTTCTGCTCCTGCTTTGGTTTTCTCTTCCTCTCTGCATGTGGACTTCTCTGTTCATCCATGTCGCCCAACATGGCTACCGTACCACTCCCACTTGCACTCGTTACAGCTTAAGTTGCATGCACAGACTTCCACCAAATTCCACTTTTCCGAGGGAGAGAAACTGGCCCAAGCTTGAGCCAGATATCCTTACTGATCCCATCAATTCCAGCAAGGATGAGGGTGAGGGTATTAGTTAATCAAACGTGACTGGTAGGGGAAAGGGAGTGTCCAGAGAGAGGTGAATCGCTGAGGTGAGCAGACACCCTGAAGTTGTATTCTGAAAGTACACTAAGAAATTGTTGTATTCCAGGAGGAAAATGAGGAGGACTTGAATGAAGGCAATGGCAGTGAGTATGGGAAGAAGTAAGCAGATTTGAGAGAGATGGAGAAAGATCAATGAGCTCTGGTAGTTAGTTGGGTTTTGGGGAGAAGGAGTTGTTGAAGATAGGGAGTGGGGGAGGTGATGGTCACATTCACCATAATAGGCAACATGGGAAAGGTGGCTTGAGACAGGTGGGAGGGACACACAGGGCTTGATTTCAATTTAAACATGTTGAGTTTGGAGTGCATGTGAAAATTACAAGTGGAAATGTCTATCGAGTTAATTGAGAAAGTCCAATATATGGGTCTGGACCTCTGGGGAGAGTTGACAATCTTGTGAATGTAATTAAAGGATGCTGAAATGCTTAATGGGTGAACTTGCTTAGGGAGCATTTATAGAGTGAACAGATGCAAAAGGAAAATGTTCAAAAGGTAAGGTGGAGGGTGACTCAGGACTGAACCCTGAAGAAACACTAGCATTTAAGGAGCAGGGAGAGGATGAAGAACTCTAAAGGAGATCAAGAAATAGACAGAGAGTAGGAGAACTGAGCATGCAGTGTCCTTTTCTTTGGAAGCCCAAAGGGAAAGCTTTGGATTCAAGACTGTCACCAGTGAAAAGTATGCATGGCAGTCAGGTGGGATAACGTCTGAAAAATAGTGTACTGGACTGAGGTGCAGAGCAGGCGTTGGAGAGGGCAGAAACCAGATTACAGGAGGTTTCTGAATGACTGGGAGGTAGACTGTGGAGGGAGAGAAGAATATAGGCAATTAACAATATCTGGTTGTGGAGAAGAGGAAAGGGGTGGTAGCCAGTTGGATCAAGAAAAGGGTGAAGAGTTGTTTTTCCTCTTTTTTCTTTCTAAGATCAGAGAGACTTGGAGCATGTTTAAATACTGGAGGGAGTGAGGTGGTAGAGAGAAACAACTGAAAATACAAGAGAGGAGGGATAGTTTCTGGAATAAAGTTCTTAAAGGGGGAGTGGCTGTCTCCAGAGACGGGAAGGGGGATGGAGGCAAAGATGGGGCTGATATAGAGAACTTAGAAAGAGAGGGGTGCGAAAGTTGAGGGACACAGGGTGGATTCAGGACTTTTCAGGACTTGGGAACTGTTGGTAGGTTGGGGTGGTGGAAGAGGGGAGGTGACGGCTTTTGGTGTTGAGATTTTCCTTAAAGATGCTTTTGACCCTGAGAATAATTTTAGAAACAAAAGTGGGTAGTTGTGCTATACAGATCCGTGGGCATTTGGGGGGAAGGTGTTACACCCGGGAACAGGATCTCAGCGCATTTGTACTCTTGTCTGAGCCAGGTTGTTGATGTGCTTAGCATTGGACTCTCAGGTTTCTTTAGGATTGAATCACTAATTGCAGTGAAGCAGGCTCACACCAGACAGCATCTCTTAATATTCAGCATCCAGAGAAAAGCCTAAAGGCATCTTTGTGTTCAAAATTTCACTGAAAACTGAAAAGTTCCCACACTTCCATCACATACTCTTGCTAACATAGCCTGTATGGTCTGATTTTGTCTAATGCTAACTAGTTTTCACTTCATCCAAAACCCTTGACTTGCCATAATTAATTACTGCTAGAAAGCCAAGAGGTAAGCTTCCGTGTTCCCTTTTACAGCCCTGGGAGTGGGATGCAAGTGCAGTGAGTTCTCCTTCCTCCTCCTCCACACAGGCTTTCCCCTCCGGCTGAGACCCATTTCCCCGGTTCCCCTTAGTGAAGATGAAGGTGAAAGAGATAACCAAGGACGGTGACAAGAATTTGAATTTAAGAATAAGAATTCCCGTCTCCTCCATCCCCACTGCCTCCCTGACCTAAAGTGTAAGCCCCATTGAAATGTGCGGCTACTTGGTCTGGGTCCTTTACACCTCCTGTGGGGACAGATGTGGTGGGGATCAGTACCTGCCCTCGTTTCTGCCGCAGTGTAGATTGCAGCCTGCCTCCTACTGTTCGGGTGACTGCAGAGGGCAAGAGAATACGGGTTAGGGCCAGCAAGGAGGAACTGTAACTCAAGCTTTGTAGCTGAAATTCCTCCCACAGTCTGGTCCTGCAGGCAGGTCTGGGAAATGATCTCCTCCACTTTGCTGGAAGGTAGAAGATGTGCTGAAAACTGATGCCCCAGTAGTTACTTGGCACTCTCCCATATTGTCACTCAGCTCTCCCTGTCATGGGGTGGTGAGGGGGGGTTACCTAGAATGGAACCCGGTAGGAAGAGTGTTGGGGCACCATTTTGCCCCCTCGTGGTGGGGGAGTACATTTTACAGCGTAGCCTGGTTCCTCAGGACAGCACAGCAGCCCACTCCTAAATGCGTGGTGCCAGAGGTCAGTGATGGAAAGTTCAGTGAATTCTTTGCTTTGCTCTGGCTCACTTTTCTTATTGGTAAAATGGGACTTGAGTCTCTGAATGGACGATGGGTAATTCAATGAGAAAATCACAGTAGAATGTGCTAGAGGAGCCTTAGAAGAATAGTGTGTAGGTGGGCTTTAGGAAATGAGCCTGCTAGGCACAGATCCAGGGCACTGGACACGGACCCAGGTTATTGGGGTTCTGCTGCTTACGGAGTGAACCAGTGGTTTCCCCATCGGATGACGGGTATACTAATACTTGCCTCACAGGATTGTCACGAGGATGCAGTTAGAGGATGCATGTGAAAATGCTCGGCACAGAGCTGAATCTTGATAGTGCTATTTTTGGATGTATCCTAAACAGATGTGCTATCAAGTAGCTGGAAGAAGTGAAGGTGGATGGAGCACAGGCTACGTGGCCCTAATATTGTGGAGCGTTATATTGTATGTTTCTTTCTCTTTGTATTCTGATTACTTGAGTGTTAACAACAGAGCAATTTTTCAGCGTGCAGTCCAGGGTGGTGATGCTTCTGTGATCATTGACTTGACCTCTTAAGCTCAGAGGCCTTTGTTTTCTAGGCATATGTGCCTATGTCAGTCACCACGTGAACTCAGGCCTTGAAGAACGTCTCATAAGCATGGTTAATTGAGCTCATTATTATAATTCAACTGGTATCCACTTGCTTTTGTGTTTGTATCGTGTTTATACTGCCGTGAAACTCAAGCATAGTTGTTAACATATAAATGTTTAAAAATAGTATTCTAGGGCTTCCCTGGTGGCGCAGTGGTTGAGAGTCCGCCTGCCGATGCAGGGGACGTGGGCTCGTGCCCCGGACTGGGAAGATCCCACATGCCGCGGAGCGGCTGGGCCCGTGAGCCATGGCCGCTGGGCCTGCGCGTCCGGAGCCTGTGCTCCGCAACGGGAGAGGCCACAACAGTGAGAGGCCCGCGTACCACAAAAATAAAAATAAAAAGAGTATTCTATTAAGGACTAATGCTCCTTTTATAGTTGGTGGGTGTCAGTCATTGTATATCATATATTTTAATCATGGAAAGTCACTGAAAAGAGAGGTTGGGCTAGAGTCATGGTCTGGGGAAACCTGGGAGTGTACGTGGGGCTTTCTAGACCCCTCTCAGGACCACTTACCTCTCAAGACCATCGTCTTTCTCCTTTTGGACCTGCTTAGTGCTGCCATCAGGCTGCACAGGCACTGCTCCACCTCACTGCCCTGACCGTGTTGGAGGGTCGGGAAAATTTCCCAGGAAATTAGCCAGTCAGGATTACAGTAAGCATAGAAACAAATTAATGCAAAAAACCCACAATGAACAAAATATCAGAATTTTAAATAAAGACAAGATCAGCCATATTGGAACCTGAGGCAAAACGAAAAACCAGTACTGATCCTGTCTTTATTTTATTTTATTTATTTTTATTTATTTTTTTGCTGTACGCGGGCCTCTCACCACCGCGGCCTCTCCCATTGCGGAGCACAGGCTCTGGACGCGCAGGCCCAGCGGCCACGGCCCACGGGCCCAGCCGCTCCGCGGCACGCGGGATCATCGCGGACCGGGGCACGAACCCGTGTCCCCTGCATCGGCAGGCGGACTCGCAACCACTGCGCCACCAGGGAAGCCCTGTCTTTATTTTAAAAATGAAATTTGTTCATCATGGATTTTTTGTATTAATTTTCATTTTAAAATACATTAAAATATTATTTATCTTGATTACTGAGTTTTGGGGCACTCCCATAAATTTTGTGCTCCAGACATGTGCCTTACTCCCCTCACCCCAGTCCCAGCCCTGGTTTTACACCAAAGGCAGGGGAAATTTTCTCTGCATGGAATTTTGTGCATTGGTCCACCTTGCTGTGCTCCTTCCTGGTCCTTTTTGCAGACTTACCTTCTCAATACGCCTCCCAGGGTTTGGAGGACAGGTTTTTCTTTAAAAATAAACAACAAAAGGAGGGGTTTTTTTGTTTGTCTGTTTTTTATAATTTAAGAAAGATAATATATGGTCATTATAGAAAATTTGGAAAATAAAGAAAAGGATAAGGAAGAAAGTAATCAACTGAAATCCCATCATCCTCAGGTAAATCAGTCCTTAGATCTTCCTTAGATCTTTGTATATTAATGCAGGTTCTATTTTAATGTAAATCTAATTTTTAACTTAAAAATTCCCACTCTTCAAGTGCAATTTTTAATATGCTATTTTAACACTGTTCTGGATGCTTTCTGTTAAACGAGGCTTATGGTTAAAACTATTAAAATTTAGATCATATCAGAGCTCATGTATTTTATAAACATACTGGTGCAAGGTGTCTTAGCGTCATCGGGTTTCAAGGAACAGAAATTTAATTCAAATTAGAGTAAGTCAAAAGGAATGCACTGAATAAATGTAGGGGAACCTTCCAGAACCCAACAGCAGGAGGTGAAGCTAGATTTTGTGAGTCTTGCAAAGTCATCAGGTATCTCTTCTGTCCGTCTCTCTCCCCTTGGAGCCTCATAGTCTCAAATTGCAGCTTCTTCCAGGTGTCTGCTCTGATATCTTGCCTTTTTTTGCAAAACACTCTTCTCTGCTTTTTTGTGAGCATGGATGTGACTGACAGTAGCTACCAGCCTGGTCTGCATGGCTGTCCAACACTGTCTGACTCCGGTTCCTGAGTTGTTACTAGGATTCTCAAGAGAGAATGTGTGCCAGCTACCCACTCCTGGTCCCGGTAGCAATGCCAGGAGAAGGGAGCCACTTGATGTAATGCATCTAATCGTTATTTCAGCATGGGGTGAAGGGTAAGGTAAGCTTGACCAATGTGTTTCCTACAAAGAATAAAAATAAAGTAAAATCTTTGCCCTCTGAGAGAATATAGTCCTCAGGAAAGACTGCTATGCAGACAAGTGGGATAATCATCAGGGTTAGAAAATAAAGTAGGGATGGGCGTTCTGTTAGGTCAGAGTTCACATAGGAGGCCTGGTTTGAGCTACACTTGGACTTACAGTTACTCATTTACTATTTAAAGAGAAGGCAGCCATTCCAGATAGAGAATACAAGCAAAAAGCACCGAGGCACCGAATGACACTGGCCGGGCCAGTGTGGGCTCCAGATTCTGTTGGGACTTGCCTGCCACATTAGGGGTGGGATTTTATCTTGTAGGTGGTCGGGGCAAGAGGAGTATTCTGAGCAGGGGAGCAACATTACTGGATTGCTATTAGTTTAAGAAACATCTATTAATCATCTACTATGTACCAAACACCGTCCTAGCCCTGAGGACTCCAAGAGAAATAAGAAGCTCCTCTTGCCATTTTAATTTTCTTTGGTGACTCAGAGAGCAATGTAGAATGTTGTCCTTATGGTTTCATAGTATTCAAAGTCCTTAAACTGGTGTTTAATGATAACATCAAAGTATACGTCGTATACTTTATGCAAAAAATATAAAGTATCATATAGTATATAATAAAGTATTATGATAACATAACAAGTATTTCTACCAAGGCAGAAAAAAGTGGTTTCCTCTTTCCTTTAGCCTGTGTAGCAGGGGGAGATGAACATATTGGGGGGGGGGGAGTCACAGTGCACTGTGATGAGTGCAACAATAGAGGTGCAGGCCAAATGTGTGATAATGTGAAAGCCTGGCAGCGATTATCAGGGAAAGGGAAGAAAGACTTCATGAAAGAGATGTTATTTTAACAATCTTCAACTCCTTTTATCTAGCAGAGGATTGGGTCAGGGTCTTCGAGGCAGAGGGAATGAAATGCAGCAAAAAGGTTAAAGTTCTGAAAGCTTGGTGGTAGAGGAGGGAGCATGGGGAGATAGAGCTGGGCGAGGACAGGGAAGTATTCGGATGATAAAGGCCTAGAGCAGGGCTTCCCTGGTGGCGCAGTGGTTGAGAGTCCGCCTGCCGATGCAGGGGACACGGGTTCGTGCCCCGTTCCGGGAGGATCCCACATGCCGCGGAGCGGCTGGGCCCGTGGGCCATGGCCGCTGAGCCTGCGCGTCCGGAGCCTGTGCTCCACAGTGGGAGAGGCCACAACAGTGAGAGGCCCGCGTACTGCAATAAATAAAAATAAAGGTCTAGAGCATATGTTGTTGGTGGGAGTGTAAAATGATACAGTCACCTTGGGGAAAGGTCTGGCAGTTTCTTGTAAAATTAAACGTACACCTATACAGTGGCCTAGCACTCACACTCTTGAGTATTAGGTATTTACCCAAGAGAAATAAAAACATGGAACACAAAAAGACTTGTACAAGAACGCGTAGAGAGCTTTGTTCATAATAGTTCCAAATTTGAAATAACCCAAATGTCTTATCTGTAAGAGAGAGGATAAACAGGTCAGCAGTAAAAGTGACAAACTACTGACACACTCCACAGTATAAACTATTATGATGAGGGAAAGATCTTTACACAAAAAAGCACATACTGTATGGTTCCATTTATATGAAGTTTTAAAGTTGGCAAAATTAGGAATAGATTTAAAAAATCAAAACAGAGGTTGTCTGTAGGGGGGGATATGAGAGTGGGATTGTCTGGAAAGGGGTATGAGGGAACTTTCTGGGTTATGGAAAGGTTTTATATCTTGATGGGGTTTGGGTTACACGAGTGTATGCGTTTATCAAAACTCATCCAATAATACACTTGAGATTTATACATTTCACTGTAACTAGATTTTATTTCTACTCGACCTCCACAAAAGAACCATGAATTCTGAATACGAGTTAAAGAGATGCATGCTGACGTGTTTAGGGTGAAGTGCACCGAGGTCTGCACCTTACTTGGAAATGCATCAAAAATAAGATGAGTTGATGTTTGTGTAGATGGATGATAAATATGTGATAAAACAAGTGTAGCAAAATGTTAATAATTGTAGACTCTAGGTGGTGAGTATATGGATGTTTGCAGTATGGTCTTTTCAATTTTGCTATGTGTTTGAAATTTCTCACAATAAAATGGGGGAAAATATAAAGGTTCTTAACGTACTGCTGTGTTAAGGAATTTGGTCTTTATTCTGGCTTTGGGGAGTTAATGAATGCTTTTAAGAGGCGTTTTTAGATATGAATTTTAGAATGGAAAGAGATCCAAGGCATGGAAACTTAAGATTCTATTTTAGTTCCAGTAAAAAAAGAGAAGTATATGAAGGAGCATCAGGGATGGAAGAGAAGTGTGGATTCCAGAGAGGTTTAGGGGATAGAATTGTTAAGACTTGGGGAAATCAACTTGGGTGATGGTGAGAGTTGGGGTGGAGAGGAGATTGTGAACTGGTGCACAAGTACTGGGTAAGGAGCCACACCTAGGGGTGGGTGCATGACGGTGATGGGTAGTACAGTCAGATATCCTGAACCTCAGAGGAAAGGCTTTAGTGTGAAGTTAGGTTGGAATGCTCTGTGATTAGCTGTTGGGAGCTGAGAAAACATCACCCTGCTTCCCAGGATGAGGGCTCATCTCCCTCATAACTAGGAGGGTCGAGGCAGATTAGGATGACCTGGATAAAGCAGATGTGTCTGGAGATCAGTTCTAGTGAAACATAAAGAATTGAAAACTTTTATGTCATGTACCCTTGATGTCAGTGCATGTCCCAGGAGAACAGAAGACACAGCTTAACCTGGCTTCTGAGCTCAAATCACCACAGTAGAAAATGCTCTTTCTGGAACAGGATGCTTTTTCCGGAACAGGATGCTGTTTCTGGAACAGAGCTAGTTAACCTGATCTTACTACAAAAGCACAAAGTGCAGAACATGAAGTACGCTTTGAAGCATGAAGTTAAAGTGGAATGTTCTGGAATTAGCACTTGGAACCTGAGAGACTGTCAGCCAAGCTTTGGCTTTGCCGGAACCCCAGTTCTCCTTTGGAGACTGTGGACCAGTAACACACATCAAATGTTGGTGGAAATGATTCGAGCCGGAGCTTGAGTGTCTGTGGCGGGCGGTGACGAACCCGGGCACGGACGTCGTGCCCTCTGGCTGACCCCAGCTGCTCTCTTGGTTTGCACACCACTTACTAGAAGATTGCTGGCACCCGTGGCTTGGGCTGGGGGTGGGGTTGAGACAGTTCACGCCCGAGAGGCTCTCTGCTTCTTCACGTGAGGGATGAGGCAGCACCGAGCAAGGGGGAGTTTGATTTCTTTTCCTGCTCAACTGAAGAGGGTTTCATTTCCAGCTCAAGTGTTCTTTTTAAAAGACGGGGTCACAGGCAGAACAAGTACCACTCTGCGACAGCACAGAGATTTCTGTGAAGATGCAGCTCGTGCGTGTTGCCCCAGTATGCTGTCCAGTTGGCTTAGTCTCAGACGACCCTCTGCTGTACTGAGCCACACACTCAGGGTTTTTCTCTGTGGGGTGGGCTGCCTCTTCAATTAGTGTCCCTTCTAGCCCATACTAGATTCTAACCTTCTGAAAAGCTGGCACTGTATATAGTGTGGTTTGGTTTGGTTTGGTTTGATGTGATGTGGGAATTTTTTTTTTTTTTTTTTGGTTTCCTTAGGGTGCTAGGCAAGCACTTGAGGGTCTTTTATGCAGGGGCCACTGTGCTGCGTGACACAGGCCACAGTGAGTTATTCGTTGTCCTTGCCCTTGTGCGGTTTACAGGGTTCAGGGAAAGAAGGCATCAAACCAGGAATTACCTACCTAAGTATTTGATTATACTCCTGCTACATTCCGAAGGAAAAGAGGAGGGTGCTGTGCGAAACAAGGATGTAACCTGATCGGAAGAGGGGGTGGGGGCCAGGGGCAGTCAGGGGAGGCTCAACCAAGGCGGTAACACGTAGCCTGCAACTTGAGGGCTGACTCGTAGAAGCTGGTCAGGCCAAGAATGAGGTGAATAGGGCAAAAGGAGAGGCATGCACAGCAATCTTTAGGTAGTGTGGGGCACAAGCAACATCAAGGAGAAAGAAGGCGATTGTGGCTGGAACAGAGTGAGCAGTGAGAGGCTGTGGTGAGAATGAGGTTGGAGAGAGAGAGAGATCACATCCTATCATGCGGTGCCTTGCAGGCCGTGCCAGCATTTGGAGTTTCCTTCTAAGGAGCCAGAAGCCACTGAGGAGTTTCAGACAGGAGAATGATATTCAATTTCTGTTTTTATAAGATCACCCTGGCTTGTAATAATAGAGAAGAGACAGTTGGCTCAGTGTGATCTGGGGATGTCAGTGAACAAAGGATATGGCCCTGCTGATGTCTCTCATCATTTCTCTCTATGTTTGCTAGACAGCCAAGCCCATGGAAACAGTTCAGACAAGGTGGGCCCGGTGGCTCTGGGAAAGGCCCTCTTCTGGTCGGTCTCAGCTGATGACAGGCCAGGTCCAATGTGCTCTGGTTCTATGTGCAGTAATTCACAAGCCTCTGGTGTGTGTGACCAACTTGATTTCTTAAACGCTAACCTTTGTTCCAGGTAGGCAGGTGCCTTCTCTGCAAATGTCTATTATTATTATTATTATTATTATTATTTTTAAAGACTCATGCCAAAAGAGAATGGAGATGAACTGGAGATGTTCCCTAGTTGTTGCAGTCCTAGAAAGGAAGAGCCACCTGCCAGCTGTCCCGTGTTCAGCCAGGGCTGTGGCCTTCATTGGGTTCCGTTGATGTTTCTGTATCACTGCCAGAGTTTGCCAGTGGCTGACTCTGTGCCCACAGCTCCCGATGGAGAGGGAGGAAGTTGAGTACCTCAAGTCATCTCCCATCTGGGTGTTCTTCCTGCCTGGGGATAGGACTGCTTTGACATGTTCCCCAGAAAGAGTTGGCACATGGTGATTTTTAATTTGAGGCAAGTGAGGAGAGATTGATGTTAAAAAACAAACCCCAAGTCCCCACTGAAATGTGTTGACAAATGCTTCAAATTGACCTTTTCTCCTGCAGAATCTTTGCTGTGCTCCTTGCCATCTGTTCTAGAGTTTAGAACATTTTTGTTCCTTCTGAAACTTCTGGCCAAGTTGTCTTGAATAAATTGTGGATGGATGTTTGTCAGCCTCTTCGTCGTCACTCCCCGTGGGAGCTGACAGTGCACTCAAGTTCTCCCTGTCACCGGGCCAGTGAGGGAGGCCAAGCTTTGGACAGGCCCCTTGGCTTTCACCATGTCTTTTCCCTAACCTTCCCTGATAATGGAGGTGTCTTGTAGGGTCCGCTGCAGGGAGGGAGGGAGGGACGGCAGCATGGGAGAGTGGACCAAGGTCAGGGCCAGGAATTGGTATGCCTGTTTTTCAGTCCTGGCCCTGCCTCTAGGTGGCGGTACTAGGGAGGCCACTTGGGCTTTTCTCCATGCCTCAGTTTCCCAGCTAGTCAAGTAGAGATTGTCGTACATGTCCTGCTACTTCATAAGGCTCTCATAAAGGTTGAGGCAGGGCTGTCTCATTCAGTCCAAGCCTGGAAATAGGTGTCCTTAACTTGCACAGGGGTGAAGAGCTTTTCTAAAGTTGTAGCTGGGATTTAAAAAGTGGGAGATTTCTCCTAAAAATCTAGCTTCTCTTGGAAATCAAAAAACTTGGCAACCCTCAGCCCACGTTCCTCCATGGCAGCAACTGGCCTTCACTGAGGAGCGGCTGCCCCGTGAGCAGGGCGTGCACTTTCTGGTTTGCACGGTCTCACTACTCCCCGTGATCTCCCATCATTAGACTCCCTCTGTACACTTTGTTATACCTGCACTGTTTCCCTCCCTTAGATGATCTGTCTGGCCCCTGTAGGTATTTGAGTTTATGCCCTTTATCTCAAGAAGATACGCCAGATTTAGAACTTTATGGTAAGTCAGATATCTGTCACACAAATACAAAGAACTTTGGTGGGGGGGAGGTAAGGAGGGAACCTATATTCATCACATACCACCTATGTGCTCGGTGCTTTGCCTGTCATTTAATCCTCCCCAAAGCTAAGAGGTAGCTCTCAGCTGCCCTTGACAGGTGAGAGGACAGGGCCTCAGTGAGATCATGGCTTTCCTGAGCTGGGGTTTGAACCTCATCTGTTGGACTCTAAAGGAATACTCCACGGTCTCAGTGTAAAGTGGACGTGGTGGCCCCGCCTCCCCCCGCCCCCCAGGCTGCCTGTGCACATTTGTGTCTGTGGTAGGCTAGTAGGTAAGGGCCGTCTGCGTGACTTTCAGTGCTGTAGTCCTTTTTTCTTTATAAAATACTTTTACATAGGGCTACAGAATATTCCTGGGGTTTTTTTCTCCTTTAAAGCAGAGTTTCCCCCCTTTTTTCTAGCATCTTTTTCAGAATGAATAATAAGCAGATAAAAGGAAGCTGTGTGCAGAGCCCTACTCTTAAGTGGAGCCACTTTCCCTCGTGGGACCACTGCAGCACCTCCTGTAATCCTATGTCTCTGAGGAAACTGTTCTTTTAAATACCACTCATTTTGCCTTAATTTCTGCAGTTGAAGAAATGGAGACCAAAGAGATCCAGTAACTCGTCCAGTGTTGCCCTTTCTTTTACATCTCCCAGATACATCCCACTTTAACTGGGTTCTGTCTCTGATTCTTTAGTTAAGATTCAGGAGGCGGTTTTATTCTAGTTTTCTCTTCCTCAAGTAATTCCAAGAGAAACTGCATTAAGTAAACAGCATTCATCAGGGTAAACCTTATTTTGAAAGAGAAACGCAGAATTTGTAGGGTGGAGAAGTGGAGGACACGAACAGAGTGTGAAGTTTTCCTCACTTCATTTTGTTTCCTCACATTAGTTTGTCTGCTTTCATCTCACACAAGTGGAAGCCATTCCTAAAGGTGTAGATGGGGCTTATGATAGGAAATGAAGTTCCTTTTACCTGCAGGAAATAAGCAAGCAGCAGGTTTTAGTGCCCCGACTCTAGGCCCGATTTTTAAATATCCACCAAAAACCTCTTTGGCAGCAAATCCAGAAACGCTGTTTCAGCACCAGGATGGGCTTTGTCTCATGGTCTCATCATTCTCATTGTCTGCCCACCTGTTTCCCATCTCCGTGCATGTCACTGCTCAGATCATCAGTTTGGTGTTTTCCTTCTCTTCCTTATCACCTTCCCTCCCCCCCGATCCCTCACTCGTCCTTGCTAAGTGGAGTCACTGGTGTCTTGATTCATTCAGAACAGCCCCCAAGGCCTGGTACCAGCTAGCATGATTCCGTATTTGAGATTAAGCCAGGAGAGGTACTACACTTACTTCAAAAGCCCCATTGCCAGTGTTGAATATTCATGGCCAGGCTCCTTGAAGACGTTGTGTTTAAAAGATCTCAGTCAAGATAATGATGTTGATGACCATGATCTCTTGCTGATGTCAGAGTTGAGATTTTAGAAATTATATAACACCCCCCTCTATGTATTACAAATTCTTACCTGCCTTTTTCTCCCAGGATAGAACTAGGCATTTCTGTCATCTTTGCTTGAGAGGTAGAAGTCCAAGTTATCTCAGTAATTTCATTGGTGACTCCATGATCCTATGCTTACTAAAGCCTTTTATCAGTAAAGTGGAAAGCAGGTAATCCTAAGTTTAAACGATGAAGGATCTATTGGGAAATGCAAATTAAAACCACAATTAAAAACTACCACTGGCATTTTTCACAGACCTAGAACCAAAAATTTCACAATTTGTATGGAAACACAAAAGACCCCGAATAGCCAAAGCAATCTTTAGAATGAAAAACAGAGCTGGAGAAATCAGGCTCCCTGACTTCAGACTATACTACAAAGCTACAGTAATCAAGACAGTATGGTACTGGCACAAAAACAGAAACATAGATCAATGGAACAGGATAAGTATGGAATCTAAGAAAAAAAAAATGTCATGCAGAACCCAGGGGTAAGACAGGAATAAAGACACAGACCTACTAGAGAATGGACTTGAGGATATGGGGAGGGGGAAGGGTAAGCTGTGACAAAGTGAGAGAGTGGCGTGGACATATATACACTACCAAACGTAAAATAGCTAGTGGGAAGCAGCCGCATAGCACGGGGAGATCAGCTCGGTGCTTTGTGACCACCTAGAGGGGTGGGATAGGGAGGGTGGGAGGGAGGGAGATGCGAGGGGGAAGGGATATGGGAACATATGTGTGTGTGTGACTGATCCACTTTGTTATGAAGCAGAAACTAGCACATCATTGTAAAGCAATTATATTCCAATAAAGACGTAAAAAAAAATAGATATGGGAACATAAAAAAAACACAATTAAATATCACTACACACTTACTAGAATGGCTAAAATAAGAAGACCAGTAATACCAAGTGTTGATGATAAAACGGATTCTGTATCCCTATGTGGCAGTAATTACCTTGAGTTGTACGGTAGCTGTTCCTTTCCATGGGCCATGTGCTTGGGTTTGCCACAGTCTCCACTAGTCTCTGTAGCCTTTCCTGTAGTAACATTAAGAGGAGAGTTAGTTCATTTTTGAGGCCTCGTTATGTGTCAGGCACTACTCTAGGGCACAAAGATACAGAGGGGAACCGAGCAGACAAAATCTCTAAATTCACAGTGAGTGGTAAGTACCCATCCACATCATCAAAAATTAGAGGGAGAAAGTTAGACCAAGAGTGCTATGTATTTTAGGGAACGTGGGAGAAAGCATGTCTCTTTGTGGAAGTAAATAAAATTTATTTATTTATTTATTTATTTTTGGCTGCGTTGGGTCTTCGTTGCTGCACGTGGGCTTTTCTAGTTGTGGCGAGCAGGGGCTACTCTTTGTTGCAGTGCACGGGCTTCTCATTGCGGTGACTTCTCTTGTTGTGCAGCACGGGCTCTAGGCATGTGGGCTTCAGTAGTTGTGGCGCGTGGGCTCTAGAGCGCAGGCTCAGTAGTTGTGGCGCATGGGCTTAGTTGCTCCGCGGCATGTGAGATCTTCCCGGAGCAGGGCTTGAACCCGTGTCCCCTGAATTGGCAGGTGGATTCTTAACCACTGCGCCACCAGGAAAGCCCAAAAAATATTTCTGTATTTAAAGTTAATAGGTAAAAGTGTGTCTGTGTCAAAATTATCCTGCCTCTTTCACTTACCTCACATAATGGATCAGATCCTTTTTCCCTTTATGATTCAATAAATTCATGAATTTTCCCACAAATGGATTTCAGTGTAATCATGGAGATTATCTTAGTTTCAGACAGTGCCAGTAGGCAGCGAGATTGGCACAGGCTCCCGTGGGCAGACTGGCACAGGCTCTGCTGAATGTTAGCTTTTCTTACCTCTGTCCAACCTCTCCCCAGCTCAGCTTTAGATTTTTCCATTTAATCAAGATCTAGGGATGCACCTCAACGTAAGGTAAGCACCTCGGGCTTCCCTGGTGGCGCAGTGGTTGAGAGTCCACCTGCCGATGCAGGGGACACGGGTTCGTGCCCCGGTCCGGGACGATCCGACATGCCGCGGAGCGGCTGGGCCCATGAGCCATGGCCGCTGAGCCTGCACGTCCGGAGCCTGTGCTCGCAACGGGAGAGGCCAAAACAGTGAGAGGCCTGCATACCGCAAATTAAAAGAAAAAACAAACAAACAAAAAAGCCATTAAGGTATGCACCTCTCTTGAAGTCTTATAGCTGCCTTCTGTAATCCCTGCACCCTCTTTAGCTGCGGCTGAGAATCTTATTACCCTAATCTGTGTGGTGGATGTGGGCCTGTGGTGGAGAAGTGTCTCGAGTCGTGCTCTGTGCCCTCTACCTTAAATTTACACTCTGTTTGGTCAACTACACGGTGTAAGTGGTTAACATCTTTAAAGGTACAAATCCTTTCAGGCTTCAATTTTTGATCTCATGATCAAGAAGCCCTGATTTAAATGCTTCTCACCTGCAAATAAGCCCTTTTATAGGCATAGATGCCTAAAACGTGGTTCTGTCTATGTAAAGCATAGTGGTTCATTGCGTTGCCTTTAGATTTATGTTGGTCATAGGCTTTGAGGATCTGGGCTGGCTCTTCTCAACCAGTTGTCCTTGACTGGATCATGTGGTAGGCCTCTGACCCGTTTCTTCAGTCTGGTCTGGAAAGGTCATCTTGCTACCTGGCAAAGAAAGCTGACTGCTCCCATCTGGTGGCAGTTATCTCAAGTTGCCGCATCACCAACCTGCTTCTAAAGACTTGCCTCATTCTTTAGTGGTGCCATGCATCACAGAACTGCAGGAACTAGTCATTCCCAGCTTTTGTTCTGCAGGACTGTCAGGTGTGTCCTTATTCTCTAAATGAGTATTGCATAGTTTTCACTAAGGTAAGTGAAGTGGAAAGAACATTTTTTAGATAATCAGGACGGTGAAACTGGTCCAGGTTCTGCCCATAACTAGCCATGGGATCCTAAGCCTCACTTGTTTCCTCCCCCCACAAAGCAAACTGCTTGGACTAAGGCTCTCTCGAAACACTACTGGTGCGTAGTCTGTAGTTCTGTGATTTTTTTTTAAATTCAAACTGTCTGTAAAATGAAAACCCTCTTGTATTATTCACAAAACAATTATGACTATACATAGAAATTTTAAAATTTATACTATCATTTTCCCCAATTTTATTTTATTTTTTTTCATTTTCCCCAATTTTAATTGCTAAGACACATCATGAATTTAATGGCTTTTGGCAGGGGGGAAAGGAAGACAAATACTTCTGCATTAAATGTACATATTTATTACAAGAAAATTCTGATATCCTAAAAATTAAAATGTAAAAAATATGCATCTTAGAATTGAGGAGGTTTTTTTTGCATGTGTAATTAGACCTCTAGTTGTCAATGCATGCTAGGATTTTAAAAATCTTCTATAGTAAATACTCAAAATTGTAGAGTTAAATTGAGAGTTGAGCAGTATGAGTGGACTTTAAAGTATTACAAGAAAATGTTATTGAGGTACAAAACTTAGAGACATGACAGCTGAAGTGAAAGATTGTATGGTGAACTTTACTGTTTATCTGAGTACTGAAGAGCACAAGGACAGGAAGTATACAAGCATGCAGTCTTTGATAAATCATTATCAAAATGCACTTTTGGAACATTTGAGCCCATGAAACAATTTTTTTAACACAGAATTATGTGTGTATTTTATGAAAACATGCAACAGTGCTTTATGATTAAAGCTGTCTTTGGTTGCATGGTACAGAATCTGACTCAAGTTAATTTGAAAAAGAACAGTTATTTTAAAGATACAACAGGAAATATCTTGAACATCAACAGATAGGTACTGGAGGGCTGCTGGGTCTCAGAGGATTTAGAGTGGAATGATTGGGACCCAAGTCTTATATCTCAGGTCTGAGGTCTCTATAATCACTGCTAATTACCTTGTATCAATTTTGCACATGGCTGCTTGCCCCAGTACTATGCCATGACCTCAGCTCAACTTCCTGTACTGCTGACTTGTCTCTGTGTTCGGCTCCATCCAATTAGACATCATCTCCGTGCAAAGAATAGCCTAGCAATTTTTTTCACTACCCAGGGTCAGTGCGCAGGATAGTTCAAGCTAAATTATGCAGGTGTGTGAGCAGGCACATGGACTAAGTGTCTGATATAACCGCTGCTTATCCCAAAGCCTTCAACTTCGATAGCTTTGCTGCACATTATCTACCCAAACCCCTCTTAACAGTGGCACTGAACGCCTCATACAGTGTTTGGGGAGTGAGGTCAAGGTTAGGAGCTCTAAGAATTTGTGGAACGCTAAGGCATAACCAATTCAGAGCACTGAAGAATTTCTTTTGGAGTTATAGTAACTTCTTTTAATGAATTATGAACTGTCTTTTAGAGAAGGGTTAGTGCAGACATTAAAAACTCTGCCCAGTAATCGTCATACTTGCCTGGTGTCTGCTGTGTTGTAGAATAGTACTTTCCTAACTATGTCTGTGTCTTCTCAACAGCCCATGAGGTAGGGAGGGCAGGAGGAATCCTCAGAGTGTATTGTTGATTTGAGTTGGGGGATGGGGTGAGGAAGGATGAGAAAAAAGGAAGAGAAGGAGATTCTTGAAATTAATTGCCAACTATTCATAGAGCAATTATTGAAATAATTTCCGAGCCTCTCTTAAGTTGGACTTATGTTTTTTTAAAGAAGTCCTTGGTTGAATCTAATCTCTTTGAGCCTCTGTTTTCTTCAGCTAGTAATTGTTGTCTTAAGGGAAAAAATATCACCCAGCTTCACAGGATTGTGGTATGAATTAAACAAGAGCTCAAAGTGCCTAGGATAGCAGTTGGAATGTAGTTGGTTCTTTTTTTTCATCCGTTCATTCATCTGTTTATCTGTAGTTTCTTTGGAAGATAATTACTGTTCTTCCTGTTTTTTTTTAGATAGACATTTAGGAACGATTTTTCTCTCTTTTTTTTTTTTTTTTTTTACTTAAATGACCTCATATCCTTTTTTTTTGAATTTTATTTATTTATTTTTTATACAGCAGGTTCTTATTAGTTATCTACTTTATACATATTAGTTATCTAATATGTATCTTATTAGTTATCTAATATGTATCTTATTAGTTATCTACTTTATACATATTAGTGTATATATGTCAATCCCAATCTCCCAATTCATTCCACCACCACCTCCCCCGCCCATTTCCCCCCTGGTGTCCATACATTTGTTCTCTACATGTGCCTCTATTTCTGCCTTGCAAGCTGGAGGAACAATTTTTCTGACTTGCTACCCAATCCCACATGTGATACCTTTGAGTCCCCAGAATCTTAAGAATGCTTTCTATGCCAGGCCAGCCCTAGGCCTAGCTGATGATGACATCAGTACCATTAACAGTGACATCAGCAAACTGCAGCCCCCATGGTCATTTGATTGACTTTTTAAACATGACTCAAAAGAGCTTGTATGTGTGTTTCTCTCACAGGTGGATTTGCTATCGTGTTTCTGGTGAGGACAAGCAATGGGATGAAATGTGCCTTGAAACGCATGTTTGTCAACAATGAGCATGATCTCCAGGTGTGCAAGAGAGAAATACAGATAATGGTAAGGCTGCCCCTCAGACTTGGGACTGCTTGTTTAAAATGGGGAGAGGGACTGTGCCCTCTCATAAGAAAGCCAGTGGGGGGCTTCTTCCCTTCCCTGAGATGGCAGAGAGGCCTTGCACAAAATGGGAGGGAACAGCCATGGGGTGTAGGGCGCTGCTCCTGCCTTGGTCACTCTTAGCTAGAGGGTTGAGGAGAAAGGAGCATAGTGAGAGAACCGACCAATTTTCAGGTCAGAGAAATAGTTTGAGGCACTGGGAAAAATTTACTTAACAACTTCGTTCCCAGAATTAACTATTGGAGATCCTAGCTTCCCAACAAACCTCCTCTTTCCATCTTATCATCTATCAGCTACCAGTCCTAGTTTTCAACCCTCTCAAGCCCTTCAGCATTCCATGAACATATCCTTCCATACCTTTATATTACGTAAACGTAGTTCTTTCCCCCAGAATGCTTTTCCCTTTTTTTTTTTTTTTTTTTTGCCTAGAAACTGCTTACTCATACAATACTCTGTGATCCCATTTATAAAAGTCTAAGAACAAGCAAAAGTGATCTGTGGTAATAGAGATCAGAAAGTGGTCGTCTGGGTGTGGAAAATTCACTAGAAAGGGGTATGTGGGAACTTCCTAGGCCATGGAAATTGTTCTGTATCTTGTTTTGGGTAGTGGTTATGGCTACACCATTGTCTGAACTCAGTTGGACACTTTCAGATCTGTGCATTTTATTATATATTAATTATATCTCACATCTTAAAAACTTAATAAGTTTTCAAGATTTAGGTTCATATTGTGTTTAAAGAAAGAGACCCTATCTGTTAGATATATGATGAAATATTTGTGGATGAAATAATATGATTTCTTGAAATTAAACGAGTGGATTTAGAAGAGAAACAAGATTGGCGATGAGTTGATTACTGTATAAGCAGGGTGATGGGTATATGGGAATTTGTTGGAGTTGTCTCTTTCTTTCACTTCTGTTTGACATTATACATTTAAGAAATTTGGATAGTCTTTGTGTTTCCACAGTACTTTTCTTTATGCCAATTATATTGCTTACCTTGTTACTATATAAGTGATGCTGCCTTTAGAAAGTAAGTTATTTAAAATCAGAAACTTTGTATTCCAGTACACTACCTGACATAAAGTAAATACTTAAACTTTGGATGAAATGAATGTATGAATAATGGTCATAGCAGATGCAGATGTTCACCTAGAGGTGATGACTCCTTTGTGCCCTACATTTTAATACTCTTGGTTTTTTTATGGTTTTTTTTTTTTTTTTGCGGTACGCGGGCCTCTCACTGT
>NW_020172477.1:90595-95542 GCF_003031525.2 Neophocaena asiaeorientalis asiaeorientalis
AGGCCTCCTGTGGTCCCTACTTTTTAATTTTCTTGTTTTTTTTTTGTTTTTTTTTTTTTTTTTTGCGGTACGCGGGCCTCTCACTGTTGTGGCCTCTGCCGTCGCAGAGCACAGGCTCCGGACGCGCAGGCTCACGGGCCCAGCCGCTCCGCGGCATGTGGGATCCTCCCAGACCGGGGCACGAACCCGTGTCCCCTGCATCGGCAGGTGGACTCTCAACCACTGCGCCACCAGGGAAGCCCCGCTCTTGTTTTAATTTAATTTATTTATACAGTAGGTTCTTATGAGTTATCTATTTTATACATATTAGCATATATGTATGTCAATTCCAATCTCCCAATTCATCTCCCTCCCCGCCCCCTCTTTCCCAGTGCTCCTGCTAAGAGCAGAGAGAGGCCCCAAAAATGGTGAGGGTGGCATTGTAGGGATTCTACCAGGCTTTGCTTGCCCTGGTGGGGTTGCCCTTTCAGTGGCTACTTAGAGTAACAAGTTGTACAACTTAGGATTTTAGAGAGCCTGGTACTATGTAGATTCCAGAAGGCTGCAACTATTTGGGAAGGAACTGTTGGTAGAAATAAGTGTTGCTGTCATCATTGCAAAACAGACAAAAAACCCCCAAGGCTTATATACATACAGCCAGGGCCACGTGGAACTGTGCAAGGCACCAGCGTCCTCCCTCTCCCCTGCCATTCAGCTGCAAACAGCTGTGCTCACTGTATTTCCCTTCCTCCACCCAGTGTTTTCGGGATGCTATTCCTCCTTCTCCTCCCACCTTGCCTCTTCCTTGCTCAGCTCTCGCACTCCATTTGCTCTCTTTGCTTCTGCTCTTTCCTCTGCCTGGAATGCGTTTCTCATTCATTTTCTGGTGTTAGAAGAGTAATCCCACTCTTTAACTTTCTCCCACTCATTCAGAAACGTTTTTGGAGGGCTTTCTTTGTGCTGGGCAGGTGCTGGAGTAAAGGAGCTAAGAAGATGCGGGCCCCTTTGGACCTCACAAATTAATGGACCTGATTAGGAATTAAATTACATGATTCAAGTTCTGGCCCAGCCATGTATTAGCTGTGAGAGTTTTGTTTTTTAATTTGTTTTTTCAAAACTTAAATACCCAAATAGTTGAACTAAGCTTATTACAAAAAACATCAAGCAATTCCCTGAGGGGGCCTCCTATGCCATTGCAGGGTCCCAGAGGCCACCACTTTTAGTGGATTCATTTGATATATTTCTAAATAGCAGGCTGATATTGCTAATTCTTTTTTCCCTCCTCCATTTTAGGCGTTACATACTATGGAAAGTAAAAAGTTAACTCTTTCATCGCCTGCATGCCCTTCACTCTAAATACTTGCATTCTTCTCATCTCTCATTCTGCCACAATAGCAGTATGTTTGGCAGTATGTTAGTTATATTAGTATTAGTTTTTACATTATTATGTAAGAAAACGTTATTTTTGCTAAATCTTCTAAGTGGACTCTGATTACTATTCGTTTCTTACATAATTTTCTTTTCACTGGAATTAATAATCATCTTGTCTTTTAGGTTTTTTAAATCTTAGTTTTCTGTGTACTTTTGTGCAACTTAATTTCAAACTCTCCCCAAGTTGTTTAAATCATTTAAAAAATACTTTTGAACACAGTTAGTATTCTGTCTGTTTTATCTTCTTGAAGAAATCTCTCTCAGTCTTTGGACTTGAGGGAATATAGGTTGGTTGCTCTCTAGGCCTCATTTACTTCTTATCGTGGAATTTTCTAGCTATTCTCTTTGCTTCTCTTTCTCGTTAGATTTGTTGACTCCTCTTTTTGCCCTGCTTTCTCCTTTTGGTGGAACTTGTCCTCCAGGAGCTTCCTGATGTGCAGTAGGTAAATTTTTGAGAACTTGCAGGTCTGGAAATGTCTTCGTTTTACATTCACACATGTGATAGTTTGCATATAAAATTCTGGGTTGGAAATCAGTTCATTAGATACGTGAAAGCGTTGCTCTACTGTATTTTAGCTTTCATTGTTGAGCTTTGGGAAGTCCGAAGTCATTCTAATACCTGGTCCTTTGGCTGCGACCCATTTTTTCTCCCCAGAAGTTTATAAATTCTTCTTTGTTTACAGTGTTATGAAATTTGTTGATGATATATACCTTGGTGTGTGCATTTCTTATTTATTTTAGTTGTTTGGTGGTCTCATTTAATCTAGAAACTCGTATCCTTATGTGGGGGGAATTTTAGTTTGTCTCATTTGATGATTTCCTTTTCTGTCTTCCTTCACTATCAGTATTTGGATGTTAGTTATCCTGAACTGATTTTCTAATTTTTTGTTTTCTTCCTTTTTTTTTCATGTCTTTGTCTTTTCCCTCTACATTCTAGCAGATTTTCTCAGCTTTATATTCAACCATCCTGTTGAATTTTTTATATATCAGGTTAATTTCTAAGACCTTCTTGTGGGTTTGGTTTTGTTTTGGATTTTGATGAAATCCAGTTTATTAGTTTTTCCTTTTCTGAATTGTGTTTTTGGTGTCATTTCTAAGAACTCTTTGCCTAGCTCTCCATTCCAAAGATTTTCTCTTATTTTTTTTTTCTATAAGTTTTACATTTTGCATTTAAGTCTGTGACCCATTTTGAGTTAACTTTATATAAGGCATGAGACTTCGGTTGAAGAACATTTTGTTTCTTGTCAGCGTCCATTTGTTGAAAAGGCTATCTTTCCTCCGTTGAATATTTTTGTCAAAAATCAGTTGGACCTATTTGTGACGGTTGATCTCCAGACCTCTCTCTATTCTCTGTTCTATCCCATTAATCTATGTGTCTATCCCTCTACCAACACCACACAGCCTTGATTACTGTAGCTTTATAATGTCTTGAAATCAGGCTGATTCCTCCTGCTTCTTTTTTTCCCAAATTTTTTTTTAACTATTCTAGTTCTTTTGTCTTTTCATATAAATTTTAGAATAATCTTATCTATATCTACAGAAGGTCTTGCTATAATTTTGGTAGGAATTTCATTAAACTGTTATATCAGTTTGGGGAGAAATGGCCTCTTTTCTCTGTTTAGTCTTCCAATAAATGAACATGGCACCTCTCTGCATTTATTTACATCTTTGATTTCTTTCATCAGCATTGTGTAGTTTTCAGCATAGTGTCCTTGTACATGTTCTCAGATTTATATCTAGGTTTTTGTTTTTGTTTTGAGTGATTATAAATGGTATTGGGTAATTAATTTTGATGCCCATATTTTTATTGCTGGGATGTAGAAAATCACTTGATTTTTCTGTGTTTATTTTGTATCTTATAACCTTGCTGACCTTGTTTACTAGTTCTGGGAATTTTTTTCTCGATTCTTTAAGATGTTCTATATAGACCACCATGTCATCTGCAAATAGAGGCAGTTTTATTTTTTCCTTTCTGATCTGTTTGCCTTTAACTTCCTTCTCTAACGTGATTGCACTTCTCCCTCACTTATTTATTTATTCAATCATTTATTTATATCAGTATGGACTTATGCATATTAATTTTGTCCTTTTTTTTTCCCTTTAACCTATTTGCTATCTTTGGTTCATACTGGGTAATTCCTATTGTTTTATCTTTCAGTTCACTGGTTCTTTCCTTTGTCCCTTCCATTCTGCTGATGAGCCCATCCATTGTACTTTTTACTTCCGTTATTGTATTTTCAGTTCAAAAATTTCCATTTGGTACTTCTTTAGGTTTTCTGGGTTTTTGATGACACTTCCTGTTTCTTTGCTGAGGCTTTTTATTTGTTCATTTATTTCAAGCATCACCGTAATTGCTGGTTTAAGCATTTTTTGTCACGACTGCTTTAAAATCATAGCTGGATGATTCTGTCTTTTTCGTCATCTTCATTTTGGCATCTATCAATTGCTGGGGTTTTTTCCGTGTAGTTTGAGTTCTTCCTAGTTCTTGGTCTGATGAACTATATCAACACTTTCATATTGTGTTATAGATTCTGGATCTTATGTAAACCTTCCATTTTAACTGTTTTCTGCTCTGGCAGGGGATTGATGGGTTTGGGGAATGCCCTCTTGTTACTACTGCTAGGTGGGGATAGACGTTCAGGTTTCCATAGGGCCTCTGTTTTTACCCCAGAAGGTGAAAGTTCACCTTCTCATTATTACTGGATTGGGGTGAAAATTCCAGTTTCCCGTTAGGCTTCCACTGATCCTTCCCTGACTGGGAAGTAGGAGTGCCTTGCTACTGCTCCCCACATGGCTTCCGTTGACACCATGGTGGTGGGAGTTGGCCTTGTTACCACTTGGTGGTTGTGGAAGTCTTGACTCTCCACTTGACCTCCTCTCATGGCACCTCAGAGATGAAGGTCTTGACTCCCTACTCAGCCGTCTCTGACGTTCCCCACCCTGAAGGGTAGGTTGGAGTGATTTGTTGCAGACTCATGAGAATGGAAGTCTAGGCTCTCCACTTGGCCTTTGCTGCCGTGACTGGGGTGGAGCTGCAGGTTTTTTCTGTGGTTTTTGGCTGGAATAGAGCAGTTATTTTCTATGGGCTCTGTCTTACTGGGTTGCCCCTTTTCTGCATCTGACTGGAGAGAGCAGGCTTTCATTGGGCTTTTCTGTGTTTTTATCTGCACCCATTGGTGTTTTCAGTTTGCTGGCTTCTTCAGTTTTCGGTCTGGGAAACATGAGGCAAAAAGAAAACCCAGACAGCTCACCACCATGTTGTTCCTTGGGTCCTAAAGTTCCTAGCCAGTCTGCCTTCTTCTACTCACATTTCAGATACTCATTATTATGTCTCTTTTATGTATAATGTACAAAGTATTCAGGTGTACTTAGCAGGAGGAATAGGGAAAAGTACATCTATTTCATCTTCCCGGAAGCAGAAGTTTTCTGTTTATGCCTTTTAAAAAATAAACACTTTACATCATTTAGTAAGGCTTTTGAAGGAAGCAGAGATAAATGCATGTATTCAACTTACTTTTTTTTTTTTTTTTTTTTTTT
>NW_020172477.1:95650-164162 GCF_003031525.2 Neophocaena asiaeorientalis asiaeorientalis
TTTTTTTTTTTTTTTTTTTTGCGGTACGCGGGCCTCTCACTGTTGTGGCCTCTCCCGTTGCGGAGCACAGACTCCGGACGCACAGGCTCAGCGGCCATGGCTCACGGGCCCAGCGGCTCCGCAGCATGTGGGATCTTCCCAGACCGGGGCACGAACCCGTGTCCCCTGCATCGGCAGGCGGACTCTGAACCACTGTGCCACCAGGGAAGCCCTCGACTTACTTTTTAAAAACAATTTGCTACTATTTTTAATCAGAAGTCCCTGTGCAATGTTTTTAACCCGTGCTAGGCTCAGACTTCTGTCAAATAGAGGCCATAACCCCAGCCCTACCTCTCAGAGATTGTAAGAGTTATGTGTATATAATACATATTATTTGAATTTGCTTGAAGAAGCATTGGCAGGATGAGAGAGAGAAAGAGGAAAGGCAGAAGGGGAAGAAAGAGGGAGGGTTCCCTATAGGTGATGAGGACTGGAGTTGAAAATACTTGTCTACTATGTTTTGCTTTTTGAATGTTAATATGTTACTTATTTTTTTAATTAAATTTTAAGCTGTTTTATAGTCACTTAGATGAGTGAGCAGGGATCCAAAGAGACTTCAGGTTGAGTAGGAACAAGCCATGTCCTATCAACATCATGTCCTCTCTTGGGCAGGTTTGTGGATAGGGAGCTCAGGGGAGTGCCATAGATCCAGTGACTGTGGACTGTAGATCCAGTGACTATGGACTGTATCATTTGGGTAAGGGCACTCACCAGAGATCTGTGAGCAAGATGGAGAGTCTAGGCTGGATGCTAGGTATAATTGCTACTGTTTATAATGGTTTCTGATCAATGAATTGCCTTTAATTTGGAGGGAACTTTCTAAGAAAAAAGCACTGCCGCTTACTGTTAACTTTATGTTATTTTACATTTAATAAGCAACTTGGTTAAAGAAATAGAAGACACATTTATCTCTTATGTGCATAATATAAAGTTGGAAGGTATAACAACTGCATTGGATGATAGAATCAGGATCCAAAATGATCCTTAAAATTAGAGCAATGGACTGATTCTAATGAGACGAAATAGCAAGGTAAGGTCACACGCTTGGATTTTTATTTTCTTCTAATCAACTTTACAAGCACAGTTCTGGGAAGGTAGAGATTAAAAGCAGCACAAGTAGAAAAAGACTTAAGCATTTTATTGGTCAGTTAACTTGATATGAGTGTGTAGTATGATGTGGCTGCCAAAAGAAGAAAGAATGTAATTTTTAGCTGAATTAATAGAGGGTGATAGTGCTGATCTACTTTGCAGGAGTCAGACCGGGCCTAGAGTATTTCATTCATTCTCTGGGGCCATTCTTACAAAAAGGACATCGACAAAGCAAAGCGTTTAAACGTGGGAGCAACCAGAATGGTGGTGTGACTAAAAACCATGTCAAAGAAAGTGGGTATGTTTAGAGAGAAGAAAGAACTTAGAGTCTAAATAATAATATTTCAGTTGTTTGGAAAGTGAAAAAATAGACTAGGCTTATTTTTTTCTGAAGAGGGCAGTCTAGAATCAGGAGGTGGAAGTTTTTAGCTGGATGGAAAGGAGATCAACAGAAAGGGCTGCCTGCAGATGGGCTGAGGGCCCAAGGGAATGACATTAATCTAAGCAAACTTCTTGTCAAAAGGCTATAGCAGGGACTCACCATGGGCTGCCTGGCTGTTCTAGATCAGTGCTACTCAAAGGATCTTGTTTTCTTTTTCTTTTTCCCCCTTGTGTGTTTGTTTATGTTATTTTCCCCCCAGCTTGTCTTACTACTTTTCTTCATAAATTGAGATAAGGTTCATCCTTTTAAATATAAATATAATTTAAACATAATTCAGTGATTTTTTTTTATTCACAAGGTCATCCACCCATCATCATTTATCAAATTCCAGAATATTTCTTTCATCACCCCAAAATGAAACCTCACACCCATTAGCAGTCACTCCCCCTTCTCCCTTGCCCCAGTCCCTGGCAACCATTAATCTGCTTTCTGTTGCCTGTTCTGGACATCTCTTATAAATGGGCTCATACAGTAAGCTCTTGTGTCTGACATCTTTCACTTAACATAATATTTTCGAGGTTTATCCATGTTGTAGCATGTATGAGTACTTATTCCTTTTCATGGCTGCATAATGTTCCATTGTCTGGATATACCGCATTTTGTTTATCCTCATGGACATTTGGGGTTTTTTTTTCACTCTTTGGCTACTATGAATAATGCTGTTATAGACATCTGTGTACAAGCTTCTGTGAACATAATGTTTCATTTCTCTTGGGTATATATTTAGGGGTGAAATTGCAAGGTAAGATGGTAACTACTTTTTGAGAAAATGCCGAACTATTTTCTATAGAAGCTGCACTATTTACATTTCTACCAGCAGTGTATGAAGGTTCCAATCTGTATACTTGCTGACATTTTTTATTGTTTATTTTTTTGATTATAGCCATTCCAGTGGTTATGAAGTGATAATCTCATTATGGTTTTGATTTGCATTTTCCTGGTGATTAATGGTGTTGAGCATCTTTCCATGTGTTTATCATATGCTCTTTGGAAAAATGTCTATTCTGATCCTTTACCAATTTTTACATTGGGTTGTCTTTTTATTGTTGAGTTTTAAGAGTTCTTTATATAGACTGGACGTTGGATTCTTTTTTTTTTTGGCCATGCCACGTGGCTTGTGGGATTTTGGTTCCCTGACCAGGGATCGAACCCATGCCCCCTGCAGTGGAAGCACGGAATCCTAACCACTGGACCTCCAGGGAATTCCCATGGATACTGGATTCTTATCAGATGTATGATTTGCAGATCATTCTTTGCAGTTTCTTTTCACTTTCTTGATAGTGTCCTTTGAAGCACAGAAGTTTTTAATTTTGATGAAGTGAAGTTTATTTTTTCTTCGACTGCTTGTGCTTTAGGTGTCATATCTAAGAACCATTGCCTAATCCAACATCATGAAGATTTGCATATGTGTTTTCTTTGAGGAGTTTTTAGATTTGTGGTCCATTTTTGTTACTGAACTCAAGTTCAGCTGCTCACTGCTCAAAAGCCAATAATCAAGAGGCAAGTGTCAATAGAAAGGGAAGGTGCTTTAATCAGAAAAGGGCAGCAATCTGGGGAGAAGGTGGACTCATGTCCCGAGGGCAACTCCGAAGATTCTGCTCAGCCATGGCAGTTTTTTTTTTTGGCTGCGTTGGGTCTTTGTTGCTGAGCGCGGGCTTTCTCTTGTTGCAGTGAGCGGGGGCTACTCTTCATTGCGGTGCATGGGCTTCTCATTGCGGTGGCTTCTTTTGTTGCGGAGCATGGGCTCTAGGCACGTGGGCTTCAGTAGTTGCAACACGCAGGCTCAGTAGTTGTGGCTCGCGGACTCTAGAGCACAGGCTCAGAAGTTGTGGCACGTGGGCTTAGTTGCTCCACAGCATGTGGGATCTTCCCGGTCCAGGGCTCGAACCCGTGTCCCCTGCACTGGCAGGTGGATTCTTAACCACTGCGCCACCAGGGAAGTCCCCATGAGGGTTTTTAAAGAGAAAATGGTGAGGGGAAGAATCTCAGTGAATCATCGAGGCAGGAGGTTGGATTCTGCATCATTCTCCATTGCATGCAGGCTGGCTGACTCTCTCTTCAGATGTTATCTTGCCCATATGATCTGCCTGCAGGATTGCTAAGGGGACTGTTGGGGGTAAAGAGCTGGTCATTCTTTACTTAATTCTTCATTCTTACTTCTTTTTATCTAGGAAAAGAATCAACAGGTTAATTAGGTTCTTTCAAGGTTGGAGGGGAACAGAAATGGACAAACAGGAAACGGGCAAAAGAGCTGCTTTCAAATCCCCACTGTCTAACATCATTCCATTTCTATGGGATTAGGGGTGAAGGTCTATCTTCTGTAACTTCTTCATGCTGACATAGGGTGCCATATTCTCAGAGTGGAAGATGTCAACGTGGGTCTGTAGCATCTCTTTGCTGACAATTTTAGTTGGCCGCTTACATATTACAGGCAGAACAAGCTACAATTATTTTGATGCCCACAGAGATATAGATTATTATGAGCAGTAACGTTAATCCCATTCTCTTTGAGGCCAGTTCTCGGAAGTGTGCTAGCCGCAGATTCAGTACTGCTCAAGATGGTACAGCTTATGTCATGGCTACGGTCTGGTTATCATGCAGTTAGCTTTGTTCCTCTGGTGGCAGTTGTAGTATCTGTAAACAACTCAGGAATGTGCATCAGACACGGACTCTGTGACTCTGTTGTCCTACTCATTAACTGCTCAGTTTTGTAGTTGGTGGGGCCTACAGGGTTCTGCTCGGTTCCATTTTGAGTTAATTTCAGTTTGTGATGTGAGGTAGGAATCCAACTTCATTCTTTTGCATATAGATATCCAGTTGTCCCAGCACCATTTTTTGAAAAGACTCTTCTCTTCCTCATTGAATTGTCTTGGCACCCTTGTCAAAAATCAATTGGCTATAAATGTACAGGTGCTACACTAAAGATCTTGTGCCAGAATGTAAGTCAATGAACTACTTCCCCCATAGGTAAAGTCTCACTAGGAAAAGGAAAAAGTCATCTTAGTGACCTGATTGATTTACATCCCGGAGTAAGCTCCTTATTTCCTTGTGGACTGGCTTCTACCTAGAAAATGTTTGTGGAACACATTTTGAGTAGCACTCCTCTAAATCTTTGGTACGTTAACTGCCACTGCCCAGGAGTACCCCAGGCTCTATCCCAGAGCTACTAGATTAGAATCTGTTTTTAAACAGAATCCCTAGGTGATTCAATGCTTATTAAAGTTTGAGCAACATGCCTCTAGAATCAGACTCTAAATGACTTTAAAGATCTGTTCAGTAAGTAGAGGATTAATTAATGAGTAAGACTTAGAAAAGGGAGAATAAATGTGATTGTAGGCAGGATTATATCTGGGACTTATGTAACAGAAACCCATAAGGGGCCCAGATACGTTGCCTTCGGTAGAACTCCAGGGCCAGTCCAGATCTCAAAGCGTTTCTCTTCACTACTGCACTGGACTTGATATCGTTTTTGTTTGTTTGTGAATTATAAAGAGTTACAGAGGAAATGTAGACTTACAAAGGAGAGTTACAAAGGAAATTTTCCTAAAATTTAGGCAATTTTAGAGAAGGCAGGTGGGGAATAGTAAGGCCAAAGACTTCTACAAAGCAACTTTGGGAGAGAGAAACTAATTCCAGGCCTTAGAACTGCTTTCCTTCATCCTTAAGTTAATAAGAAGCTGCACTTTGGGTAAAAGTGTCTGTGGAATCATAGTGTGATTCTAGAAGTTGGCAACAATAGTGCCGAGTCATAAACTCAGAAACCATCGACTATTCGGAGGGTCAAAACAGGTAAATATACCTCTTTGGAAGCTTACTGTATGCAAATGCAGACACTGTCAGCATCAGGAATTTGCAGGAATTTGTCATGCTGACGTTCCAAGGAAGGGTGACCTGAGCAAAAGATACATAAGAAAATTAGTTACATACTATAACTCATTTTACTATTTTAAGGTGAGTGACATTATTGATGTGCTACTTAGAACGCTA
Organism: Neophocaena asiaeorientalis asiaeorientalis; assembly: GCF_003031525.2. Classification (NCBI taxonomy): domain Eukaryota; kingdom Metazoa; phylum Chordata; class Mammalia; order Artiodactyla; family Phocoenidae; genus Neophocaena; species Neophocaena asiaeorientalis. Next base: position 101,208 of record NW_020172477.1, read on the forward strand.
TCTTCTTTGTTTTCTTGAACATAAATATAAAGGCTTTTATAGATGTACTTAGGAATTGAGTCCTCTGCTTTCTTATAAGTCTTTAAGATTCTTAGGTAGGAATTTCCTGCTGCAGGAATTTTGAAGCTCGGGATAGAATACTGTTCTGTGCCACAAGCACCATTAATTAGGACCACAGATAAACTTGAAATGTGTGGTCATCTATAGAATCTGGGTAGAAGGCCTCATTTTCAAATGGTACTTTTTGTATGTGTTTGTGAAAAAAGTTTTTCATCACTTCAAGCATTTGACTATGAAAGTTAATAAGCTAACTACAAACACGTTAAATATCTATTCAGTAAAGCAGGTCTTCTAATAACATGTTTATCCATGTGGTTTAATGTTAATTTTAAAATAAAGTTTAAAATGACAATACAAGTCTTTAGACTTATCACTGCTTCCATGATTTAATGTAATATAAACTGATCTAATCCATAGTTTAACTGAACATTCCCCACTCCCCTGAAAATCAGAGTTTGACTTATACTCATCATGTAGACTTTTATCTCAATTCTCCAAATAATACTTGTAGCCGAGGGCATCAGAGCATCTTCCTTATATCCTGCCTTTTCCTGAGTAAACCGGTAGTAACTCAGGTGCCTCTATGCGGGTTCCATCCCAGACCTCTACGTCCATTCATTCTGTTCTGTAAGCCTGGGGCTGGTCTTTTAACTAAAGCCAGGGAAAGCTTGGACATCCTTCGGTATGTTGCTGCTGAGAAGTGCTGTCACACTGCCCATGAATGTGAGTCTATCTCAGCTTGTAGTAAGATTTTCTCTTGACCTTTTCTACATTTCACAGCCATTCAAACAGATCTTCTCTATCAGTTCTAAACCAGTGGCATCCTAAAATCAGAGACGTTGCTGTGTCATCAAGTTGTTAAAAGTAAAATGCCATCGTCTCCCTCCAAAGAGGCGGTCTTTTCTGCTTGGACATATCTCAGGATCTCTGCAGAAGACACAATGAACAGGAATTTGGGCGTGGACTGATCAACCAGCATCTTGGCAGAGTGTTCTAGGATGCCATCTGCAGATGTTAATTATCCAGTTTGGGTCCTCTAATAGCTCTTGACCTCCTCTTGGCTCTATCAGTTGCTTCTTATTTTCCTTCCAGATTCTTATTTATTCCTCTTGGGATGAGACAAACTCAGAGGCAACATTGCTGATTCTTTTTCAAACAGCTAAATGTAGAAACATTAGCCTTTCATTCCTTCTTGTGGACATTTGGAGGACATGATCTGCTGCTGCATTTTGGTTTCAAAGAAATTCTCTCCACTTCCTCCTACTTCTACGACTGTGTGAACGGAAACATTCTAGAAGAGCTGATAAGACTGAAAAGCAGAAGGATAGTCCTCTAAAACATGAGCCCTGAAATCACTTTCTGTTTAGAGAAACTTGAATTCTAGAGGCTGCTTTTCTGCCTCATCATCTCCCTTGTCTGTTATCCAAAACAGTTGCTCTAAGCCTTTTATTTCTCTCATCAAGCTTCTTTCTCATTCCCTAACACTTTGAAGATGATCTTGTACTCTACCAAAAACAGAACAATAGATCTGAACTTCCTCAAATTCCCTTTTTTTCCCCCCAGCCTTAAACCAATATGCATGTCCATCCTTATTTCCTTCCTGCTTGCCAGGAAAGAAATGTCTTTGAAAGATCAGTCCCTTTAACAGTGCTCCTAATTCCTTCCCTTCTCTACCTGCAGGACTTGGTTCGCTCAGTTATCCTCATCCTCTCCTGTATCTTAAAGCACCTTTTTGCCCTGGCTCCTTTCACTCTCCAGTGCTCAATCCTCTCCCATCCTAAAACTTCTTTCCCTCAGTGCTTCTCCTCTTTTAAGCTCAAAATGTCCTGAAAGAATCTCCCGTAGCCACTGGCTCTGCGTATTCCACTCCCATTCTTCGCAAGTCCAGCTCTGTTCTTACTTCACTTTATTCCTTTTACAAAACTGTTCTTGCCTAGATCTCCAGCGACTTCCCAGTCGCCAGTAGAAGCAATCACGTCTTTACCTTTGGTCTACCTTTCTGAGACAACAGTCATTCTTAATCCTTCACTCAGAGGAAAGTTCTAAGGAATTTTAACTTGGATGCTCAGAGTTCAGGTGTGTTGGTTTGATACTCTGAGGCTTCCTCTTGTTTGGGTATGTACTTTGAGATTAAAAGAGACCGTATCCGTATCACTTTGAACACTGAGTCTCCAGTTAGTGTGGTGGTGGCTCAAGTTGCCGCATTTGTGTGCTGACTCTTACAGAACCACGTTTCCCAACTCCGTCCTCCCATTTCTTTTATTAAACAAAGTAAAACAATTTATTAAAACTAGTTAAAAAATAAAACCTTGGGACTTCCCTGGTGACGCAGTGGTTGAGAATCCGCCTGCCAATGCAGGGGACACGGGTTCGAGGCCTGGTCTGGGAAGATCCCACCTGCCGTGGAGCAACTGAGCCCGTGTGCCACAACTACTGAGCCCACGTACTCTAGGGCCCACGTGCTGCAACTACTGAGCCCACGTGCTACAGCTACTGAAGCCCGCGCGCCTAGAGCCAGTGCTCTGCAACAAGAGAAGCCACCGCAGTGAGAAGCCCATGCACCGCAACGAAGAGTAGCCCCTGCTCGCCCCAACTAGAGAAAGCCCACGCGCAGCAACAAAGCCAAACGCAGCCAAAAATAAATAAATAAATGTATTTAAAAAATAAAATAAAACCTTACTTTGTGCATAAATCCCATTGCCCAACTTGCTTGGTTTTTGCTCACTAATGACCTTAGATTTTGAACATCATCATTACAAAGATTTGCCTCAATGGATGTTGAAATAACCAGACTGAGGGATGAGGCAGCTTCCAGTGTCTAAATGGGTCCTGACACATGGGAGGTGCTCAATAAGTATTTGTTGGAAAATTAATTCCACAAGCAGCTCTGAGAGATGCAGTTCCAACTGGAGAGCTGGAAACATAACACATCTTATATCCCAGTTGGTTGGCTTGAAAGACTTAATTGTGAGCAAAATGCTTAGGTCTGGATGCCATTGTAGTCCCTTCAAAACTTTAAAAAGCAGTTATTCTTTTCATATATTTCCTAGAGGGAGAAAAACAGTACGAATAGTTTAAAAGTCAAGTTGAGTTCACTTGTGTTCCTACAACCAGGAAAAAAATCAGTTTCATTTTTCTGAATTAAAAATTCACATATTTAAATAGTTCATGCTGTCGCTCTCCTGTTAGCCCCTCTGCAGTGTTTCCGGAGATGGGAGTCTTTGCTTCTGGTTTATATGGAGCGCTGATGCCGTGAGCAAGTAGGCACCGTGTGTGCATTTGGTTCTAGAATTTAGTTCAGGAGAGCGTTATGGTTTAGAAGGGTTGCAGAATTGTTATTGAAGAGCTGACCGTGAATCTCATAGACCAGCGGGAACCTGCTCTTGACCCTGCCCCTTAGTCTTGTCTCTCTTCACTGTTCGTGTTGTCTCTGTGTATTTAAGTTATCTGGGCTAATGGAAAAGCCTGGCTCGTTCTATCTCTACCGGTGTCTGTAACGGATAATTTATTTCTCAACTCTTCTTTACAGAGGGACCTGTCGGGGCACAAGAACATCGTGGGTTACATTGACTCCAGTATCAACAATGTGAGTAGCGGTGACGTGTGGGAAGTGCTCATTCTGATGGACTTCTGCAGGGGTAAGTAGATGCGCCATACGTTACGCTGTCATTTCTCTAGCACTTTGATTGTCAAGGGTGTGGGGTCATTTCAGTTAACGTGCACCGTACCCTAACATATGTTGTTCCGGTTTTAAAGATTGGAAAACGAAGAGGCTAAAAGACACAGAGCCTTCTGTCACTTCTTGGTTATCCTTACAACGGCGAGTTGTGGCCCAAATAATTCGGAGTGGTAGATAATACAAAACTCTACTTTTGTTAGGTTTGGGAAGGTTTGGTGCTTGTATATGAATGCGAATGTATGAGAATGAGAATGAATATGTTCTTGTGATGCTTTAAAACAAATGATGAAGGCACATGATAAAGACCCAACTCCAGACAGACTAAGGGGACAGTCCAGCTTCCCTCACTCGTGTGTTCTCTTCTCCACCCACACCACCATCCTTGCATTAGGGGGTCAAAGAATCCTTTTCGTCTAATGGAAATGACCCTGCTCTTCTTGCTGGAGATCTGTGATTGCCAGGAAGGCTACATTCAAATGTTGCTGCCATTAACAGTAGAGTCAAGTAGTTGAAAGCTCAGAGTTTCAAGCAGTATTTATCTTGGGAAACCCAGGCTGTAGCATGAATTTCTTCGGAGTTGACTGCATTTCATACAGCTATTGTTCGGAGGTTTGGCTTTTTTGGTCTCAGCAGCTGTCACTTACATTCTTGGGTCATTGTCTCACTGTTTGGTGCCCAGTTTTGTAAGCACCCTCAGTTCCACTAACACGTTCCTTGCCTTTACAGATACTGTCCATAAATTAAATATGTTAGTAATGCTTAAAATGTGATGTTAAAGATAGTTTCAGCCTTCGCGGTAACAGCTGCTAACCTGATTTTGTAAAATACTACCACATTTCGGGGCTTCCCTGGTGGTGCAGTGGTTGAGAGTCGGCCTGCCAATGCAGGGGACGTGGGTTCGTGACCCGGTCCGGGAAGACCCCACATGCCGTGGAGCGGCTGGGCCCGTGAGCCATGGCCGCTGAGCCTGTGCATCCGGAGCCTGTGCTCCGCAACGGGAGAGGCCGCAGCAGTGAGAGGCCCGCGTACCGCAAAAAAAAAAAAAAAATACTACCACATTTGAACTTGACAGTTTGTCTCCTCCTCCTCTTCCTTTTTGGATGTAAAATGTTTAGAGACGAGGCAGTAGGAGAGTCCAGGGAGCTGGATAATTTTCTAAGCGAGGTCGTCAGTCTTTCGGTCCTAGAGATTAAATGTTGGTGTAGCATTTCTGCAGACCAGGCAGCAAGCAGTAAAGCCAGAGAGACCAAGCTGTTTCTAAAATACAGACTGTCAAACTGCCTTCTTCCTCCACCCGCGGTCTATTGTGCAATCTGATTCTTACTGAAAGATACAGCAGATTGAACCTGTGGCCTCGTCCAATGCACAACAGGGACAGTATAACCAGGCAACTAGAGCCAGGACCATGTTGTCAGTTCTGCTACTAATCTTGAAGACAGAATGAGGGCAGCTCACATCTGGGCTGCTTTATATAATGAAGAAACTGTTTTGACGCCATAGAAAACAAGTCTAAGGCTGGGAATCAAGATACCGGGGTTTAGTCGTGGCTCAGCCAGTGATGGGCTGAGTCCAGGTTGCTCCTCTGAGGACAGCCTTTCATTCTCGTGGATAAGTGATGGGTCTGAATGTTAATAACCTTTCCTCTGCTCTGCACCCCTCTCAGGAGGCCAGGTGGTCAACCTGATGAACCAGCGCCTGCAAACAGGTTTTACAGAGAACGAAGTACTCCAGATATTTTGTGACACCTGTGAAGCTGTTGCCCGCCTGCATCAGTGCAAAACTCCTATTATCCACCGTGACCTGAAGGTAACAGATCACCATTAAGTGCATTCTTATGGAGTATTTTCTGTCTGCCCCAGGAATGGGGTAGATGTTATGGGGATGTGAGAAAAGCGTAAGGCATGGTACCAGATTCTAAGCTTACATTCTGCTTGGGGAGAGAAAGTACAAAGAAAAAAATAGCAGAACAGTACAGTACAATATAGCTCTCCATTTTATTAAGTAGCTTTCAGAAATTCTTTATAATCGTCAAATGCCTGAACACATCTTTTTTGTTTTTCCTGATAAACTCCCAAATTCACTTTTCCAGGGTCAGAAAAAGTAATATGCTAATTTGAAATTTATAAACAGTGGTGCTTGATCTTTAAAGTCTATTTCATACTTTGTAAAATCCATTAATTGGTGATTTTAAAAATTTGTCCTACTAATTACCATCCCCTTGCACTGGGCCTTTCGTACTGTAGTCACTTGACAATGTTCGTTGAATGGAACTGGCACCCAGTTAGGATTCACTAGCATCTCTGGAGCACTGACAATGTGCCAGGTATTCTGTTAGACACTTTATGTGCACTGTCTCTTGGGAGGGAGACATTCTTCTTTGCATTTTTTTTTTTTTTTTTGCGATACGCGGGCCTCTGGCCTCTCCCATTGCGGAGCACAGGCTCCAGACGCGCAGGCTCAGCGGCCATGGCTCACGGGCCCAGCTGCTCCGCGGCATGTGGGATCTTCCCGGACTGGGGCACGAACCCGCGTCCCCTGCATCGGCAGGCGGACTCTCAACCACTGCGCCACCAGGGAAGCCCTCTTCTTTGCATTTTATGTTTGGGGAAACTCAGGAGCTGAGAGGTTATGTGATTTGACTAAGGTCATATAACTAGGAAGAAGCAGTACCAGAATTTGAATCCAGCTCTTCTGATTCTAAGTTACAGTTTCTTTTCATTATACTTATGTTTCGAGAAACATGCTTCACGGCTAATATTTGCATCACTGTCCCCTAGTGTGCTTGTTAAATGCAGGCTACTGGGTTCCCCGCTGAATCTTTTGGGCTATAATTTTTGTGATGGTACCAGGGAAGCCCAGGAGTTTTTATCTTAGGCACCCCAGGTGGTTTTTGTATATTCTAAAGTTTGAGGGTCATAGCTACATACTAGCATTTCTGTTCTGAGGGTGTTTTTTAGTTTGTTTGTTTGTTTCTTTAATTAAGATACCATAAAATTCACTCTTTTAAAATATACAATTTGGTGGATTTTAGTATATTTACAAGGCTGTGCAACCATAACCACTGTCTAATTCCAGAAAATTTCATCATCCCCCCCAAAAATCCTGTATTCATTAGGGGTCACTCCTCATTCTCCCCTTGTCCCAGCCCCTGGCAACCACTAATCTACTTTCTGTTGCTTATTCTGGACATTTCATCTAAATGGGCTTGTATAGTATGTGACCTCTTTCACAAGCATAGTGTTTTCAGGGTTCATCTATGTTGTAGCGTATATCAGTACTTCATTCCTTTTTGTTATAACATTCCATTTTGTGGATATATCACATTTTGTTTATTCAGCAGTTGGTGGACGTTTGAATTGTTTCTACTTTGGCTGTTATGAATAAGGCTACTATGAACATTCATATGCTAGTTTTCATGTGGGCATATGTTTTCAGTTCGCTTGGGTACATACTTAGGAGTGGAATCGCTGGGTCATACGGTAACTCTAATTTTTTGAGGAACTGCCACACCGTTTTCCAAACTGGCTGCCTTATTTTACATCCCACCAGCAACATATGCGGTTTCCGATTTCTTCACACTAACCTAACACTTGTCATTGTCCTGTTTTATTTTCCCACCCTAGTGAGTGTGAAGGCTCCAACAGCCTTAGACAGCCTTCTCCAGTGTGCCTCTGCGCACAGTCAGCCCCTTTTCTGAGTGGAGCGAGGAGGATACATCTCAGTGAATATTACGAGCCTCACATCATACAAGTACATAGTTCTGTGGGGACAGTGCCGACACAACGTGGTTCCTATGCTCATCACGTTAAAGGATTGGTGAGAGAATATAAATGAAAGATTTGGAATTGAAACCTAAATAAGTGAAATACAAAACTTTATAGAACAAAGTGATGAGTGGAAGAGATTCAAGTGGCTTAATATGTGGTCAGATAGTGGGATCTGGCAGTGGTGATTGGAGCCTTCTGGAAAAGTCGGATTTTGAAGGACTGGTGGGATATAGGTGGACACAGAGAGGATGAAAGGCATTTCAGGCAGAGAGCAGAGCCCGAGAACTGCCGAGAGAAGGGAACAAGAAGGCATTTGAAGATGAGGAGATAGGTAAGGGCTTGGTACCTGGCCAGTTACAGACCAGGCTAGGGTGATTGCAGGCCACTGCTCTAAGAATATAATGACACTTTATTTTTTTTATTGAAATATAGTTGATTTACAATGTTGTATTAGTTTCAGGTTTTGACAGTTTATTTCTGGTTGCCTTAACCATGAGTGAAATTCTTGGGCATGTTAGCATGTATTTCAAAATAGGCAGTGGTACCAACATTTTAGGACCTGACCTTTCTCCCTGCCACCTGCCTTGGAGAAGAGTTCATGAGGGGCAAAGAAAAAGGGGAGAAGTGTGGCCCAGCTGCACCAGCACTGCTTCTGTGACCCGTATGAGCTCAGGTTTCTCCAGAACCCCATCCTCCCCCCGGCTCAGATGGGGTTCGATTTCATATTGGAACTCAGATTGTATAGCACAGTAACTTGTACCGACTGAATCGTAAGCTCTGTGAGTGAGGAGCGCCCTTCACGTTGCCAGACGCGCAGGGCACGTTGCTCTCCCTGTCTCGTTCTCCTGCCTATGGCATTTGCCTCCTCTGTGACTGTCTCTTCCCATGACCCCTGTGCAGCGTGTTCTCCGGGCCCCTCAGGCTCCTTGGTTGCTCCTCTTATCACTTAGCCTCAGAGCCTCAGCTTCCTCGTCTGTAAGGTGGAGACAACAACGCCAGCCTTGTTAGTGTCAGGGTGAGGCTAAAGGGGAGCGTGCATGTCAGCGTGCAGGCGCATCCTTGGCCTAGAAAGTCCTGAGCGGGCACCCAGGGAGGTGAGAGCAAGGGAAGAGACCAAGAGGGCCGTTGAGCATCCTTTTAGAGAGTGCTACTCCCATGGTAAACAAAATCTTCCTTTATTGTAACTTTCGTCAACATTTGTTGGATTAAACGAGGCCTAAATGATAATCATTTCATACCTGTAAATAGCACCTGCCCAGTTTACCCATTCCCAGCTTATTAGTGCTGCTGTGAGGTGGTGGAGAAGCGTCACCCATGATGGGAACCTGAGGCACAGAGCTCAGTGTCTTGCCTGGGGACACGGTCGGGGGTTGGTCTCAAGCAGCCAGAGCCTAGACTCTTCTTTCACTGCTCTGAACAGCCTGTGAGATGTCTCAGCAGAGGAACTCGGAGCAAACTGGAATCTCAGGGTAAGGCTGGGGAACAAGCGAGTGGCTGCCACGCTCTTCCTCAGCCCCTGCCCTTTGCCCCTCCATCACCCAGGGCTGGGCGCACAGTAGTTGTGTTCAGTCAGTATTGAAGACCATCGGGTGTGCTGCTGGTTCGCCAGTAGTGGTTCAGGAGACTTTGTTTCCCTTTCTCCTTGACCTTGGAAATAAGGAGTGTAAATAGGGGCCCCTGGAAGGAGGCCTTGATTGTGATTGTTCTAGAGGAGTCCTGTTGCTGTTGATTTTCGTCGTTGACTCCCGGTTGTTTTGCTGAAGCTTTCCCAAATTCCCCAAGTCTTACGCTCATTGCCATCTGGAGGCTTTTGTTAGCATGTTAGATCCTGTTGACTTCTACTACTGTGTGCTTGGTGGGCAGTCACATCGCCTGCTGCACTGCCAACTTCCTAGGCAGGCGTGAAAAGTCCCCCTGTGCTTCCTGTTTGCCCTGGCTCTGTCATTGCGTCACAGGGCCTTGGCCGCTCTGCGCTCCCTGTCATGGCTGGAACCAGCCAGCACAGTCCTAGCAGTAGCCACAGCCAAGAAGTCCTTTGTTGTCCTCTTGGCCAGAGAACGTGCTGGTGGCTGGTCTCCCGGTTGCTCCCCTGTGAGCGAGGTCTCCCTTGGCGACCAGGCGCCTCGGGAGTCGTCTGTGGGGCACAGGAGGGAGCACAGGCCAGGCCAGCTGTAGGGCCCCGTGTTGAGCCAGTGTCACCCTCTGCAGCAGCCAGCTTGGTCACACGCAGACCTGAGAAAGGACCCTCTTGCCCTGCCTACCACGTGTGTGGTCTTTCTTGCAAGTTCCAGAGGGGAAATAAGCTGAAAGCGGTCCCTGTCCTTAAGCAGCTTATGTTCTAAAAATAACCACGACAGAAGTTCTGGTCTTTATTGAAAGTCTCTCCTCCAGTACATAGTTTTAACATTTTCATTATTTCCCCCATTGTTTAATTGCCGTCTCTCTGAAGAATGATAGAGGTCATTCCTGCAGATCATGGGGTGTTGTAGACCTGGGACAGTCACGTTAGGCAGCCCTTTCTTTTTACCAACGGCGAAGCCTCTGCCCAGAAAGGCCGTGGCCTGAACAGTGATTTCAGTGATCAAACCAGAACAAAGGCCAAGGTTGTTTACTCTCAGTTTGGTTTCTGTTTGTTTGGTTTTGCTGTATTTTACCATGATGTTTGTCCTAACATTTAAGAAAGAGGAAGAAAGGGTTAAGACTTAATAAGTACATTCTAGATTGAAAAAGTCCTGAATGTCTCCTCAGTTGTCAGAAAGGAGATGTAGATCTCATGAAGTAGAATAGGATGAAGATTCTTGTCCTGTTTTTGGAGCCACAGGTTGGAAAACCTGCATGCATCTAATCCTCCACAATTTCCAGTGGTAAAAAATTAAACTCTGTGGCTAAAATGCCTGGATGCCGTATCTGCTTGGAATATTGTCAAGATGAAGAGGTCAGGAGGACGTGGCTTTCCAGACCTCTTAGCTAAAGCTGTGAGCAGAATTTGGGAGTGACGACTTTAGTAACGCTCTTAGGCTGACAGGTTGGGAATAAGGTCAGCAATGTTAAACTCTCAATGAGCTGAAAGGTGGGCGGTTGTAAGTGATGGTAACCAGCGTCAGGCTGACTTCCTGAAGGGCTTGGCCAAAAACGGAGTCACCGTGCAGATTCTCTGAAGCTTCCAGAAGCTGGTGTATGAAGAGCCAGTTGGTTCTCGACCTTCCTGAGCTCTTTGAATCCCTCTCGGCCCTGGTCATCTCACAGGTGGACGATGGTACCTGCCCTCATTGTTTTCTTTCTCTCACATTAGTGCAACAGGGGAGGGTGAAGTCCCAGCGGTGTGGCAGCCTGAGCCCGAATCCCACCCTCGCAGCCTTGTGACCTCAGACGTGTTAGGTAACTGGACTCTGTTCTCTCGTGTGTTAAGAGGGACAGTGAGGCTGTGTAAGAATTTCGTTCAATACTGTAGGTAGAAGTGTACATGGGGCAGGGTTGAGCCTATATTAAGCTCTGTTAGTTGCTGATACCATTGTTGTTTATATCATCCTGCCCCTGTGCCTTCCTGTTCCTAGTTCCACTTATCTAAGTCCTGCACTTCCTCCAAGGCCCAGCATTATCTCGTCTCCTCATTCATAACAGTGCTAGCCCATAATATGTCCGGTCCCATGTTTTCAGTTTTCCGGTGCCCACGATGGTGCTGCCCCAGCCACAAAGGCCTGCCTCTGTGCCTCAGACACCTCATGTGTGCTCCCACCTCTGCGCCTTTATGCTGGCCGCTCTCTACTGGGAATGCTTGTCCACCACGTGGTCCATGGCTGCTCCCCTCATCAGGGTGACTGTGCTGTTTATAGTATCATCCTTCTTTACTTTACATACATTTAATATGCTGGAGTTTTTTCCACAACATTTATCACTACCGGGCAGTTATACTTAATATTACTTTTTTTAAAAAATCATCAACTGGACTCTAAGCTCCATGAGAGGGACTTCCCTGGTGGTCCAGTGATTAAGACTGTGCTTCCACTGCAGGGGACACGGGTTCGATCCCTGGTCAGCAAACTAAGATCCCCCAAGCCCTGTAGCATGGCCACAAATAAAATTAAATTAAAATTAAAAAATAAAATAAGGGACCTCCTGGCGGTCCAGTGGTTAAGAATCCATGTTTCCACTGCAGGGCCACAGACAGGTTTGATCCCGCATGCCATGCAATGTGGCCAAAAAAAACCAACAAAAAGCCCTAAGCTCCACAAGAGGATGAACTTTGATTTGTTCACCAAGAAGAGTACTTGGCACGTAATAGGAGGTAGTAGGAGTGCAAATGTATTTCTTTAATAAAGGAATGATAACAATACCTATCTTGCATGTGTACAGGGAGATTTACAGTTCATTCTCTTACTTGCTTCATAAGAACAGTGATAGAATTATTATCAGCTTTACTTCACAGATGAGAAACAAGCCCAAAGACATTGGTCCAAGGCCAGACATCTAAAATAGTCCCTGAGGTCTTCTGAACCCCAGGTGCAGTGTGGTTGCCACATGTCATGCTCTGTGTTAAGTGTTTTGTTGATGATGGTGCTGGCGGTGATGCAGGCAGCAGCCAGCAGGAGCTCGGAGGTCTTCACTGGTGTTACACAGGGACGGATGGAGAGAGGGCGGAGCTTGCAGCTACTGCTAAAGTGGCTGCTGCCAAGCGGATCTCACCTTCGTAATCTCAACTGATCCTCCCAGTAGACTTGCACGGTAACCAAAGCAGGGATTATGGTTCTCCTTTGCATTGATAGTTCTTTGATATTGCTCAGGCTTTCCCTACATTGATATCTCTGGCTCTCTTGTCTATTTTTGTACACACGCTTAATTTTTAACTGGTTTTCCTGTAAATATAGTTTTGTACAATGCTATCTTTGTGGGAGGGAGGGAGGCCAACTGGGGACCAGGTTAGATATAGTATAATTCCTGAGTTCTGTCAGTCTGGAACTAACCAGAAGTACAAACCTAGTTTTCAAGGGGGGCGGGGAACAAAACCAAAAACCCCAATGTGAATCATCTTTTATTCTGTCCTTTGTCTGCTTAGTTTTCCTCCCTTCCCCAACAGTGATTTTGGTCCCTAGAACTACCTTGTTTGTGTTTTGATATGAATTCGCTTTTCAGTTTTCTAGATTGTACATTCCAACGTTAGAAGGAGAGAATCTGATTCAGGAAGGGACTGCACACATACAACAGGAGAAGCATGGTTTCACAGGCGCCCTGTAGGATATATGAGGCCAGCAGGGAAGATTGTTGCTGAAAGATACTTAATAAGGGATTTAGGGGTCCCTTATGTGTGTGAAATACTGGCCAGGTATTGTAGGGGACACATGAGCATAATATAATTATAGACCAGAGGCTGGCAAACTTCTCTGCCAAGGGCCAAAGAATAAATATTTTAGGCTTGTCAGCTATATAGACTCTGTTTCAACTGCTTGAGTCTGCTGTTGGAGCTTAAAAAGCAGCCATAGACTAGAGGGTAAGTAACCAGTGGGCATGGCTTGGTTTGGACAGAAGGTCTTTGTCAACCCTTCCTAGCAGTGGTAAGTTCTGTAGATTTTTGTAGGGTGGCCATGGAAAGTTTTACTGAGGAGTTATGGCTTGAGCAAGGCCTTGAAGACTGGCTAGGAGTTGACTAGTGGAGGGAGCAATAATTGAATAAAAAAACTAGTCAATATGGGGAATGCTTAGCAGACATTGAGCAAATCAGCCTGACTAGTATTTAGACACTTGGTTCCTCATTGACTAGGTTCCTATTATAGGGACATTTCTGAACATAAAGAACTAAGATACCCCTGGCCTTAAGCTTGTATCCAGTACATTGGGTGAGTGTAGTCATCCCTACCAGGGTAGGAGGATGGGGATGGGGGGCTTGGAGTAATTGTCCTGCTTCTAACCTGCTTCCTGCCCTGGCAGAAAGACAATTCCCTGTCCTTCTCTAGAGCTGGATTGCCTAGGTTCACTTCCTTCCTTAATCACTGTGAGCCTCACTCTCTCTGTCTGTATAACAGGGATTATTATTACATTGTTACTATGAGGATTGAATGAGATAATCCATGTAAAGTGCTGAGACAGTAGTACTTGTATTAGTAAAAGCTCAGTAAATGGTAGCAGTTCTTTTTATAACCTCTAAATTCGATTGGAAATATTAGTGTTGCCTCGTTAGAATTATTGTAGATTCCTAAAGTGAGTATACGTTCAGGATAGCTTGACTGTTTCACTTGGTGTACATAGATTAAACTCATGAGCATTGTAAAAAGCTGTAGATGGTGGAAATATTTACCTGACTCAGGCTTGTCTTTGGGGAACAAGTCTCCCGTAAGAATTCTTATTCACAAGAGCGTATCCACGCAAGTTTACGGTCATAGTTCACACTGCCTGTGTGGCTGAAACTCCGAAGGTCAGAATTGTAAATTAAAGTGATTATAGGTTATTAGTGCCCCAGGTGCATAAGTGGATATCTCTGGAAGAATAATAGACTTTAAACTCAGGCCTCCAAGGCTTCCCACAGATAAATTCCAAGGAACACGAGTTAACAACAACAATGGCAAAACCCCTCACAACAATACCATGAGTGACACTCAGTAGGAGTAAGAAACAATAAACTACAGAGTCAGTTTGCAACAAAGACTTTAGGTATTGGATTTAGCAGATACAGACTATAAAATAAACATTTTTATAATTTTAAAAGAATTAAAGTGTAGAAACAAGAGACATCATAATTGACAAGATATTTTTTAAAGGACTAGCAGTAATAGTAGGGGCCTGGGTATTTGGTGGCTCCTGTCTTATTTCTGACAGACTCACACACACACACACACACACACACACACACAGGATGTTGTATGCGTTTCTCTTTTTTAGTTTATTCCATTTAACCAACATTTTCTGTTCTAAGCACTATGTTAGGCATTGGTAGAGAAGACTACAAATACCTGTGCTTGTCCTTAAGGAGTTTATAGTCTACCCTTATCTTTGTTTTCCGAAGGTGATCAGTCTTTGGAAGGCTGAAGACAAAAGACAATGGAGACTCCAGACTTACTGACCTAACAAGATCTTTACTGCCCATGCACAGCCAGGTCTGTGCTCCAGCAAAGCAGCCAGCTCAGTTCACCTATACCAACAATTAATACCTCCTGAGTACAGTAGTACCCACTGTTCGGACTTGTTATTTCTTTGGCAGTGTCCTTTGATACGAAGGATTTCACTAGGTTCTGGTCTTCAGAAGCTCCCTCTAACCCAGAACTCCTAACTCACTGCCCAAAGAATTCATCTATAAAAATATAAGGATGGGCTTCCCTGGTGGCGCAGTGGTTGTGAGTCCGCCTGCCAATGCAGGGGACGCGGGTTCGTGCCCCGGTCTGGGAAGATCCCACATGCCGCGGAGCGGCTGGGCCCGTGAGCCTGCGTGTCCGGAGCCTGTGCTCCACAATGGGAGAGGCCACAACAGTGAGAGGCCCACATACTGGGAAAAAAAAAAAAAAAAAATATATATATATATATACACACACACATATATATATATACACACACATATATATATGTATATAAGGATGATACTTTAACAGGAGAACTGTGCATTTGCCCACAGGCCTTTAATCACTTTGAGAAGTAAGCAAAATATAGCAAATATTTATTAATTCAGAAAATCCTAACCTATCGTAGTAAAGAAATTGATATATGTGTTTATAAGGCCCAAATGAAATCCCTGACATCAGGAAGAACAGAGTACTGAAGGAATGTAGGGAAGAAGTGATATTTGTCTGAGTGGGGGCCTGAGGAAAGCTTTGACAGTATAAGGACCATTTCTGCAGAGCTGAGAAATGTGACGAGAAATCTGGGAAAATGGGACTCTTGCTTCCCCACCGTGGAATTTCCTTTTTTCACCCTATTGCCATGCATCTTTTTTTTGTTCCACTTGGAATGACCCTTGTTGACATACTTAGAGGAGAATAACTTTCCTATGCACATTAATGAGATTATCAGAAATAAAGTATCTTATTGATGTGTATGCAAACCAAATTTTCAAACACATTACTAAACGGTATCTTGGAATGGGCGGCTGGGCAATGTTTTTCAGGTTGAAAATATTCTCTTGCATGACCGAGGCCATTACGTCCTGTGTGACTTTGGAAGTGCTACCAACAAATTCCAGAATCCACAAACTGAAGGAGTCAATGCAGTAGAAGATGAGATTAAGAAGTAAGCTTTTCCTCCTTTCTTGGAATTTTATCCATTATCGGATCAGCAGTTTTACCTTCAGCTTATGATTGAGAAGGTCAGGGTGAGAAGACAGTGGTGCTTGTCAGTTGCCCCTCATTGGCAGTTGGGCTGTTGGATTTTAAGTGGAGGATGGGGAAGGGGTTCATGAGCATTGAGCAGTGGAGTAAAGTGAAGGAATCTTACAGCACTTTATCAATGGTCCTATGGTCATTATGCATAGATCTTTTGATTTACATCACATAGCCCTTAAAAAGGCGCACACACCTTAGAAGTACTGTGATGTTTTTAAGTGGGATCACGACAGCTGTGGCATTACCAGTCGGTTGTGCTTTTGACTGAAACCTAAATGGCTGTGTATTCCTTCCTGCTCATAAGGAGCTCACCTGCAATCTAGTGGAATTAGTGGTGCATAGGGCTGTTAAAGTCTCTACAGATAGTGAATCACTGACTTCCACGAGAAAAAAGCTTCTTTAGATTTGTGATTCCAGTAAGAACCTGACCCATTTTCCCCTGTTGTCCAGAGTGTTGGATTTTTCACAGGCACCAGCACTCACTATCACTGTTCATAAATCAGCAGTCTAGAGTGCACACATATCCTGATCCTCTCTCTCCGTTCCTGCTTCACGCCTGGCAACCGAGCCTGGGGCAGGAAGACTTACGGTCCAAGACCCTGATGGGCACCTAAACCGCAGAGCCCTCTGGGCTCTAGAGACTCCAGCAGCACAAATCACAGGCTTGGTAACACTAAGACTCTCACTTTGAAGATGAGCTTATCCTTCTCTTTTCTTGAGCCAGAGATAAGAGGAAAACTGTTGTTTCAGCCTTATGCTGGCAGCAAAGATCCGTCCACCTCCCAGCCTAGCCAGGGCCCACTTTATCCTCCTGAGTGTTCCAGCCAGTATTACATCTCTGTGTCGAGCCACATCTAAAGGGATTACTATTTAAAAAAAAAAAAAATCAGCTAAATATACTATCAGACAACAGGGATTTACAGGAGAAGATTTTGTTATTTGAGGAGCAAGAAAAGGTGCTTTTAGAGTTTATTTAATGCCTTAGTGTCTGCGTCCCCACCTGCTCAGTATATTTTTTAAAGTAATTCTGCTACCCCTGTTTTTTAATTATAGCATTGACATATTTAACAAAAAATGAATCTCTTGATTGTAGATACACAACGCTGTCCTATCGAGCACCAGAAATGGTTAACCTGTACAGTGGCAAAATCATCACTACGAAGGCAGACATTTGGGTAGGTGTCAACTAACCTATCCACATCTCAGATGTCAGCAGTCTTGGCCGTAAACTCCCAAGTTTAATGCAGACAGTGCCATAGCAAGAGTGGCCACTGTACCATATCATTGTCTACTTATCCCTCAGGGTTATTCTTGACTCGAGGTGATGAGCCACTGCTTCTCGAAGCATGTCAAAGAAAATGAGTTTAGACCTCTGTGAAAGTTATTCAGGTGACCTGCCCATTATTTAAGTGGTTCTCACATATGTGTTACTAGTTCTTAAGAGCAAAACCAGCTGAATACTTGTTCTTTATTGGAGCACAATTTGGTAATGAGGATAGAAATATTATAACTTAGCAGATATATAGTGATGTTGGGTTCTAAATTCAAGTTTCTAACGGGTTAATAGTACAGAGTGTTTAGATTTGCTGTAAATGTGGATGGTGCCAGTATCTCTCAGCAGACCCATTTGCAGTTATGATAAATAAATCACTAGTAGCAATCTGCTTTTTTTACTTTTTTAGGCTCTTGGATGTTTGTTGTATAAATTATGCTACTTCACTCTGCCATTTGGAGAGAGTCAAGTGGCAATTTGTGATGGAAACTTCACAATTCCTGATAACTCTCGATATTCCCAAGATATGCATTGCCTAATTCGTAAGTATTTAAAGTTTCTAGTTTCACATTTTTATTTCTAATCTCCAGGAATGGATTGGAGGATAAAGGGATTAGATCCCAGGAGTGATGAGTGGGATGCAAAAATGAAGAAATCAGTTGATAACTGTTGGTCACTCAAAGACCATGTAACGGTGTCTAGTTAGAGTGGTGAGTCTTTTTGCCAGAAATCTAAACTTGGTTTCACACCTGGGCTGGCCACCCAAGCAGCAATCTTAACTGGGCTTTGAGCATTACAGTACTGTCCTGTTCTCTTGCAGTCTGCATGAAAGCTCCGGTACCAAAGGAGTCCAGCTGACTCGTATCAAGCGATAAGAAATTCATCTTTGCAAAACTGGAAGCAACTCAAATTAAAATAATTGCAGTGCGTTGGCTGAAGTGAATACATAATTAAGACTACATAACTCTATGGAGCTAGGTTTTTTCCTCTCATTTAGGTTAATCACTGGATTTTGATAAAAAGCATTTAAACTCAATGCTTTAAAATGTTTTTAAGATTCCCCACTCTTTTGTATCATCATAGTAAGCATATGTACTAATGTTTATTAACCAGATGGCAGAATAAGTAATTTTTGCTCAGCCCGCTGTATTGGAATGCTAAAGAAACAGATTTTTTATTATCTTTTTACTTTGGTCAAGATGTTTAGTATCCACATTTTAACAATCACAGATTGTAAATCCTGAGTAACGCACTTTGGGTCCTAGGTGGGGATACACTTGGAGAAAATAGAAGAAGCACATGTGGTGCGGAGCATCTGACATTTGTTGAAGGCCTACGTGTACCTCATTTAATTCTTAAAACCCTATATAGCAGGGGTCCCCAACCCCCTGGGCCGTGGACCGGTACCCATCCATGGCCTCTTAGGAACCCGGCCTCACAGCAGGTGAGCGGCGGGCAAGCGAGCCAAGCTTCATCTGCAGCTCCCCGTCGCTCACATTACCACCTGAACCATTCCCCCCCAACCCCGCCCCCCGTCCGTGGAAAAGTTGTGTTCCATGAAACCGGTCCCTGGTGCCAAAAAGGTTAGGGACCACTGCTATATAGTAAATATAATTATCCCTATTATACAAATGAGGAAACGGAGCCTCAAAAAGTATAGGTAATGCACCCAAGTTAACATAGTAGTAGCTTTTAAGTGACTACCCATTCCATTATACTAGTTTACACGAGTTTTATCAATCTGCCTCTTCCGTTTATTAATACAGAAGCGGGAGCAGTATTTAAAGGAATGGAATATCGTGTTTAATGGTTGTTGGATGTTTTCAGAGGTAAAGCATTATATTGATATCTGTACTAAAATTACAGCTATGTAAATGAGATTGCAAGGAAATATGGGGAAATTGCCAAATTTATTGCTAGAATGGTAGGAATTTTTGCAAAAAAAATTTTTTTTTTTTTTACTTTTGTGCAGCAAATTCGTATTACGAAAAACAGCTCTTTATGAATGTGTGTAACATGGCATCTTTCCTAAACTCTGATCTGTTTCACTTTACAAACTGTTGGAAGAGTCCACTGTCACCCTAACTCACAGGTCTGAAAATGCATTTCTTGTTATCCCCCCACGCGCGAACACACACACACACACACACACACACACACACACACACACACACACACACACACATGCCCCTTTCACTCCCAGTACAAGGTTCCCCTCTCCTCTTTTCAGTTTCTATCAGTGGTGTCGCCATTCAAGCCCAGATGACTGAAATTTAACGTTTTCTTTGGATCTGGCTAGCAAGACAGAATAGAGTCAGTCATTTCCTAAGCAGCATTAACGCTTTCTTTGAAGTTTCTCCTGTTTGCTTGACATTTCTCTCTGTTCTCATCACTGTCACCATAATATATACCGACCCTGTCGGCTCATGCCTGTACTGGTGGATTGGCCTGAATGTCCAACACACCCTCACTATGAGATTAATCTTACAAAATACCACCCTATCATGTCCCTATTCAGTAAACCTCATGGCTTGCCAATGGTCCCATATATTCTGGATTCATCCTCCCCACCTTATTTCCCTTTATTCTCTGACAAGGAGACCTCTGCCCTGTCCTCTTGGTTCCTCTATTCCTTGCAACAAAGCGTTCTGTTGCCTTTCTCCAAGTCCGTCTTTGCTCAGACTGTTTTCTTACCTGGAATGTCTTTTTCTCTGCTTTTGCCCTGACTGACTAAGTTTTTTCCTGCCTTCAAGGACCAGCTCCGCTCCTGCCTCTTCTGCAAAGGGCTTCATAAGGCTGCAGCCTCATCAGTCTTTTCTCAATTTAGGGTCCGAACCATTCATTTGATTACTTAAGCAATAAATTGCCTTACATTGCTGTTTACATGTATATGTGTATGTGTTTGTGTGTATTCTCAAGGATTTTTTCCCCTGGGGATTTTTCCAGCTTCAGAAAGAGCAGAAGCTTAAAGGACCTGGAAACAGACACATGATCTGTAGATCACAGTAAAAGTAGAGATGTATTTGTTATCTTGTCATTTCTTTTAGATTGGAAACCAGCTAGTACCTCCAACAAAAGAATAAAATAAGTAAATTCATGAAATTTGAGTTTTGGTTATAATTATCAAGAATAATCATTTGTCTAGCTGATAGTATGAAAGAAGGAAGGTACCAGAAAATGAATGTGTTAAGTTCCACACTGAGAACTTGAGTCCCTGCTGTGCAGGTCACAGAATGTGAACTTAAAGTATCTTTGTTACAATTCAAAAACTTTGTTATTTTCTTGCAGATATTTAAAATTTTAGGAAAGTTAGAGCTTCCCTTTCTGAGAGGGGAAGAAAAGGGCTAATCATACTGTCTGACTTTTATGAGAAATAAAAATTTTAAAGAGACAGAATTTTGGTAATAGAGAAATTATGCTTCTTAGCTAATGTAATAACTCTTTGGGTATTATTAAATAATTCATATATGTTTGTTTATCTTAGGGTATATGTTGGAACCAGACCCTGACAAAAGGCCAGATATTTACCAGGTCTCCTACTTCTCATTTAAACTACTCAAGAAAGAATGCCCAATTCCAAATGTACAGGTATGTGAAAGGTGCTTTTTAGGGGAAGTAAACATGATTGAATTGTCATTTAGCATTCCTGGGGTATTAATCAGCTGTTTAAACGAATAAGGCGTCCCTTGCTTTATCTAGTAGGGGGCATTCAAACAAGGCTAACTATGAAGGAGTTGCTATAAAGGGAATCCACTTTTCCCATAGAATTTAGTTATAAAACTGAGGCAATTTTACACACACACACACACACACACACCCCCTGGGGATTGAGTTGAACGCTTTGGGTAAAGATTGACCAACTTTACCTTGTCAGCTGTCCTAGTTCCCTGAGAGCCAACGTGCCTGTTGTATTTACCGAGAGGAGGTTGGGCAGGCCGTTTCCCTAAGGCAAGGCCCTGGACTTGCCACTGTGCCTAGTGGAACATAAGCCCCTTGTCCCTTTCCTCCTTTGCTGTAGCAGACCTTTCTTGATTTTGCTTCCGTTGCTGGCCAGTCTGGAATGCACACTCCTTTTCTTCTACCCTCCCCACATATGTCAGGCCATCAGAATGTTTTCTACACATATTCATCCTAAACTCTACAGACAGTTTTCAGAGTACGGTGCTTGCAAACACCCTTCTTGTAGCCTTGGCATATTTCTCATGTCATGGTATGATGCAACTTTCTTGAATATTTTACTAATGGATGCTGGAGTAAAAAATTTCTAATTGCGAATTGTCTTATAGTTTCTCCAGTAATGAACTTCTGATGTCACTACTGGAGCTTGAGGGTGCTGATAAGTAACACTTCTCTTTCACTCCCACATTTGGAATCAGATGTGGGAATCGTTCAGGTGGAGCTCAGCATATTGGCTTTATTACTAAGAAGACTGAGTCAGGGAATGTGGCTTGACCAGTCAGGCTCCCTAACATTAGCTCCACATGACTGAGCAGCGAACGCCTGGTTCCTGAGGGACAGGCTCGTCCATAGAGGAGGGGGGCCGAGGGCAAGCCAGACCAGCTCACTTTTCTCTCCCAGTCTTATCAGTCAAGTGAGTTCCCCCTTTCCCTTGGGAGAGGAATGCTTGGGGGGTGGGAGAGAAGCTAGGAGAAATTTTCTAGCCAAAATCCCCTCCCCCCCCCCACCTGAAAACATGAGGGAAATGGAGGTGCCTCCTAAAAGCCACTTTCATTATTAGTGTTCCATGGTTCGGGTTTCCCAGATTAAAACGAAGGATACTGTGCGGTAACCTAAGACAACGTGATCGCTTTTGCTGTCCCACTTTCCCATTCATGAAGTTAAATAACGTGCAATAGGATTGGAAGCATTCAGGTTGGTAACTCATTTTTAAAAAGTAAGCGTCACCAGTCTCAAGCCGTTTGGCACTTGCTCAGTGGTGGTCAGCCGTTGTCTTGTGGCCCCCTAACCACAGGAGGCGCTGTTAGACGGATGGTGCAGAATCCAAGCCCGAGGAGCTCCGCCTGCCTTGTGGGTTGAGCAGTGCCTCACATGCTGGGAAGAGGGGCTGGCTCAGCAACCACACACACCGCGGCTGTGGGTTTCCCCCAGCGTTCTCACTGAAGGCTAGCTGCACCCTGGCTTCGCCCACTAGTCAGCACCAACGTCTCTAAGATCTAGCTGAGAGCTTAAGTATAGCTTACAGACCTCTTTTCATTCCTTTCATAACATCACTTCTAAGCTGTGCTGTAGGAGGGGGAGGGAGCTGAGATCAAGCCCCAGTGCTCTTGCCTGGCCCAGAGGTTGAGAATGGCAGGGGTGGAGTGTGCTGTACTCAGGCTGCTCTGTCCCCTTCTCAGATCCTTTGCCTCCCTGACTGGGGCTGAGTCCAGTGGGATATACTTAGGTTAACTTCTTCCCTTCCCAGACCGGAGATCAGGGTCTGAAAGCCACTCCGGAAGACCCTAATGTGTATTTCCATTGGCCCAATCATGCTGGTTATTCTTTTTCAAAGAAATCTGTGGGGTGAGTTTTGGGAATTGGGTGAAATGGGAGAAGGGAGTCAAAAGGTACAGATCTCTAGGTATAAAATGAATAAGTCATGGGGATGTAATATACAGCATGGTGACTATACTTAGTAATACTGCATTGCATATTTGAAGGTTGCTGAGAGAGTAGATCTTAAAAGTTCTCATCACAAGAGAAAAAATTCTATAGCTGCATATGGTGGTAGATGTTAACTAGACTCATTGTGGTGGTCATTTTGCAATATTTACAAATATCAAATCAATTATATTGTACACCTGAAACTAATATAATGTATGGCAGTTACATGTCAATTATTTTAAAAAATCTCTGGTGTCCTATTAAAATTTTCTTTCAATTCTATAGAACTCTCCCATTCCTGCAAAGCTCCCTGAACCAGTGAAAGCCAGTGAGGCAGCTGCAAAAAAGACCCAGCCAAAGGCCAGGTAAGAAAGTTGCTGTAGTAGCAGGGGAGGGCACCTTATGGTTCTTGATTCTTAACGCTGCCATGGCCAGAGGCTGCACAGAACAGGAAAGGAAGCTCTGTCTCCCCCAGGCAGAAACTGTTCTTTGGGAGTGCAAGTTGGAATATAGTAAGATACAGAGATCTACATCTGAAAGAGAATCGAGAACCCCACAGCTACTCCCTTTGCTTGGGAATAGGTGCAGGGCATTCAGAGGTGCGGTGACAGCAGACCTTAAGTATTGCTAGTACAATATTGCTAAACATGTGTCCTGGCCTTTGCATAGCCTAGTCCACCACATTAATCTCCAGGAAATCCTACTTTCTGGGGCTCCAGCCACATTAGGAAAGTACAGGTCAAAGCATTGAGTCCATGAACAGCGGAAGAGCGTATGGATCTTCGGTAATCACATTCTAAATAACGGAGGTTCTTCCAAGTAGCAGGTCAAGAGAGGAGTCAAGAAGCTAGGGTTTTATTTGGGGAAATGCCCCTGTGCGAGAAAATAGAGTGGGTGCCGAGGAAGCTGGGAGAGCCATCAGAAAGCACGGAAGTCTGACCCAGAGCAGGGAGGAGAAGGTTGGCTCCAAGTGACCTGGACTGCCTGCCACACGAGGTAAGGAAGGTGCATTGTCCAGGAGTCCTGTCTTTTAGGAACCGGCCTACCTTAATATCCTTGTGGCTGGGACATTATGGCTGAGAGCAGCCTCTGGGAAGCGTGGCCTCGGGGCACACAGGGCAGTGGATTTCAGGAGCACAATAGCTGGGCCACTTGGTCTTTTACACCCTGGTAGTCGAAGGTCTGCAAGGCACATCCTCATGGCTGCCATGTCTTCCAAATGGCAAATTCTCAGGGTAGTCCCAGAGTTGTTTATACCCTACTTTTCTACCACACTCCCACGTCAAGGAAGCCTTAGTGCAAATTTTATCAACAAAGCACCCTAGATGGGAATATATGAATTTTAATAGAATAGTAAAATAACTTCTGTTTACGAAAATTCTTGAATATTTACAGAATGCCTGTTGTGTGTCTATTCCAGATGTGGCTCTAAAGTAATAAGACTTTGGTTTTTAACAAACTTAGCAAACTACGTCCATGATGTTACTTTGCATTCTGTTTATATGTTAGTAAGTCTGCCATGCTCACCTCTAGGAATTGCTTTTGGGGCTGATTTAATTAGCTTAATCTTTTGGGCTTATGGCCATCTTGTACTAGGCCCAGACTTGGTATGTATAGAGGCTAAGCAAAGATCCATTCCCACAAAGCATAAACATTTATAAAAATTATAATACCTGCTGACGTTTGAGTGGTACCGTGTTGTATAAAATGGAGAAAATAATACCTACATCATGAGGCAGATGAGAACATCAAACACTCCTGTGACTGTGTAACTTATATAAGCTCTGTGGTGCCCAAACTGTTAGTTTGTGTGGACCTCAGTAATGCTGCAAGAATATACAGACCTTACAGCCAAGAGATTTGGATCTAAGCTGTCCTGTATATAACCTGCAGCGATTTCATTTGCGTGATCACATTTGCTTCCCAGTCCTGAGAGGTGGGTTTTTCTTTCAAACTCCTTTTTTTTTTTTTTTCTTGGCCCCGTCACGCGTCTTGTGGGATCTTAGTTCCCCAACCAGGGATTGAACCCTCGCCCTCTGTGAAACTGCAGAGTCCTAACCACTGGATCACCAGGGAATTGTCCTCAAACTCTATTTTTAAAGTAGCCACTATTCATTGAGGCATCACATATACCAGCTACCATACTAGGTACTTTACATAAATAAGATGACCTTTTCCCCCCCTTAAAACAAATCTGTGAGGTTGTTGCTGTTCTCACTTCACAGATGAGGAAACAGAGACTCAGAATTGTAAGTCAGCTGCTCAGGGTAGTTAGTCAGTATGTGATTAGCAGAAGAACCAGAACTCCAGCATCCTCACTCTTTCTACTCTGCACATTAAGTGGTTTGCCCAGGATCACACAGATAGGGCAACTTAGAGCCAGATCTCCTGGCTTCAAGATCTGTATTTTCTTACAATATACTGAGGTCCGTACAAACTAACATTTTGAGCACGCTTCAGTTTATAAAATGGTTTTACAGTTATTGATACATTTGATGTTCTCATCTGCCTCATAAAGTAGGTATTATTGTCTCCATTTTATACATAAGGGACCCCAGGCTAAAAGAGGTTCAGTGGCATGCCTGTTATCACAGTTAGTTACTGGGGAGCTAGAGTTCAAGTACGGTTTTCTTTGACTCCAAATCCCATTGATTCTAAAAATGTTACCCTTAGGAGACCAGTGTGGAAGTTCTTGGCGTTTGGTTTTCTACAGAAGTCTGTTTACCTCCCTCACCCTTGGCTTGATCTTTCTTACCCCTTTCTCCTCTTTCCCAGCATCTGTCCTGTTTTCCTTCCCACCTCCCTTCCCCAGGTCACAGCCTCTCCGATGTGATAGCTTTTACATTACCAGCTTTCCACCCAGCATGAGAGCAGGATGCCAGTGAAAAGCCTCAGGGTCCAGAATGGGCTTGCCTTGGAGACATGTCATGAGGAAGGACATGGGGCCAGCTGCTCTGCTTCCTATTTTGCATTTTATGGAGGCTGTGCCAGATATATTTTGGAAATATTCACGAAGCTTGTTTATTTTGGCCTTCACCTCAGCTATTACTCCCTAAAGTGTGTTTTCAAAGGATAGCCACTCTGATCTAAGTTAGCTAGTAGCCAGCTTCCTGCACTGCTCTAAATCAAGGGAAGCTACCACCTGGGCTGTAGCACCATCACAAGGAGCAAGCAGACTACACTCTGTACTCATTTAGATTAGATTTGGCTGTGAGTTCTAGAAAGTGCAAATGACAGTGGCTTATGTAAGATAGATTTTTTTTTTCTCTCAAGTAAACAACATCTGGAGGCAAGTAATCCAGGGCTGATATGGAGTTCTGTTCCACAAAGCCCTCAGGTACCCAGGCTGCTTTAAGCTCATCACTCCACCATCCCTATGGTTGTGGCCATGCCCTCATGGACCGATATGGCAGCATCCCTCTTCCAAGCAGCAGGATCAAGGAATTGCCAAAGAAGAAGAGAGACAAAGAGCAGGCACAGAGTTTCTTAAGGTTTCTAGAAACTGCTACATAACAATCTGTTTATATCCCACGTAGGCCAGAACTTAGACGCATGACCATACCTGATTACAAGCGAGACTGGGCAATGTGATTTTTACTCTGGGTGACCCTATGTCCAGCTAAAAATTGTTATTACCATGGAAAAAAGCAAATATGTGTATTGGAGGAAATAGAGTTCCTGTCACACTCCCCAAATCCTTTATCTTGAGTTGTTTACTTATTCCTTCTAGTTGCATTATTGGATTAACTCATTTGATGCTTCTTATTATAGAGAGACCATTTTGACAGCTAGTTCGAATCAAGTTTGAGTCCCTGTACATCTGAAAACCACCTGCTTTAAACCCCTCTTTGCATTATCATCAAAGTATATTCTAGGAAATCCTAAGAAGTATTAGGCAAAATGGTCCCAAGATCAAAAAAGTTTGAGAAATGTTGCATTCTATATAATGCTGTCTTTGAGGTATTCCTTGCACGTTCACAAGTGAAAAGTTTTTCTAGAAAGGAATCTGATATTTTGACCAGTGTGTTAAAACTTACTTGCCCACCTTTTCTTTTTCATAACATCTAGTAACACGTAACATCCTGTGGAATACCCTCTGGGAAATGTTGATTAAGTGGATATGAAAGGTTTGGATGAATGTGGAGGTGAAAGCTTATCCATCATGTACTCTGTCTACCCCCTCTTCATTTTCTCACGCTTTAACAGGCAGTTTCTTTTTCACTTTTTCTCTTTCTAGACTGACAGATCCCATTCCCACCACAGAGACTTCAATAGCACCCCGCCAGAGGCCTAAAGCTGGGCAGACTCAGCCCAACCCAGGAATCCTTCCCATCCAGCCAGCCCTGACACCTCGAAAGAGGGCCACAGTTCAGCCCCCACCTCAGGCCACAGGTCAGTAACTAGGTTGGTTTGAAACTTGGTACACCTCTTTGTCATCCTGGACTGTAGAGAAGTCTTGGAAAGCCTGGCTTTTCCTGGAATGGAATCTAGAGACATGTAAAGAGTAATGGTTTTCCTCGAGGAACTGGAGATGAGCTGCCTTTGAAGTTGTACGGGTAATGGCTGGCCAAAAGGAAGGCCTCACATTGAATTCTCCAGTGGATCTCCAAGGCCACTGAAGCCTGTTGTCTCTATTTTTTCTAGTCTTGGCCCTGATTTTACGACGTGGTCCATTCATCCCCTGCCTCCCTCTCTATTTCATATACTTCTCTTTGCATTAAAAAAAAAAATCTTTTTGGACACAGAGGAATTATTTCTTTAATGCTCTGTCTCTTGAAGTATCTGTCACCTCTTCATGTTTTGTTTTTCCACTTCTAATGAGCGGACTGAGTTTCCTTTTGTAAAGAGGACTGATCCAAATTATCAAGTAACTGAACACAGCCATCACTCCCCCCTACCAGGAAGCTGCTGTTGGTGAAGTTGGTGGTCATTTACTTACAATCAGGCATCCAGACTGGGGTTGTGTAACATACATGTAAACCATCAAAGGATGCTTTTGTCCTGCAGTGTGCCACAAATGCAAAGACTGTGTTTATGTACAGTAGCGTCAGAGTCCAGTTGAATATGTAGATCCTCAGGGTGCTGACTCAAGGAGTAATTGACTAAATGGGGTGGTGAGCAAGGGAGGACTTTTTGAAGGAGACAAGCATTGAACACTGTTATTGGACCCATGTTTTGAAAAATATGAAGCACGTAGTATGGCAAGAAGAAGGAAGGGCCTTCCAGGTGCAAGGACAGTGAGAAGCCCATGGATCTTGGGATTATCTGTCCACTGATCACCCCCTCTTTATTGCTTTGGCAAGAAAGAAAGCCGCGTTCGTTTGGGAGAGTTTTGAGCCCTTATATGGAGTTTATTCTCCTTGCAGGATCCAGCAATCAGCCTGGCCTTTTAGCCAGCGTTCCTCAACCAAAACCCCAGCCTCCACCCAGCCAACCCCTACCGCAGTCTCAGCCCAAGCAGCCCCAGGCTCCGCCCACCCCACAGCAGCCGCCTTCCACGCAGGCCCAGGGTCTGCCCACCCAGGCCCAGGCCACACCCCAGCACCAGCAGCAGCTCTTCCTTCAGCAGCAGCAGCAGCAGCAGCAGCAGGCGGCACCGCCTCCTGCACAGCAGCCAGCAGGCACGTTCTACCAGCAGCAGCAGCAGCAGGCCCAGGCTCAGCAGGTAAGGCGGTGAATGTGACCCTCGCTTGGCATATGGGAGTCATCCCTGTGAAGAGGTCCACTATGTGCAGGTGTCTTCCTTGGGAAGACAGAGAGCCATGACCCGGCACAGCGTTGTACTCACAGATGGCAGACACTAAACCTGACACGGTGGAGCCCTCACTGCATCACTCACAGCCCTCCCCTGCTTCTTCTCAGGCCATGGGGAATTCTGCACCTCACCAGGGAACCTCAGCAAGGAAGCTGGTTTTTAAGGACTCATTTTTAAATTTTTATTTATTTATTTATAACATCTTTATTGGAGTATATTTGCTTTACAATAGTGTGTTAGTTTCTGCTGTATAACAAAGTGAATCAGTTATACATATCTCTTTCCCCATATCTCTTTCCCCATATCTCTTTCCTCTTGCATCTCCCTCCCTCCCACCCTCCGTATCCCACCCCTCTAGATGGTCACAAAGCACCGAGCTGATCTCCCTGTGCTATGCGGCTGCTTCCCACTAGCTATCTATTTTACGTTTGGTAGTGTATATATGTCCATGCCACTCTCTCACTTTGTCACAGCTTACCCTTCCCCCTCCCCATATCCTCAAATCCATTCTCTAATAGGTCTGTGTCTTTATTCCCATCTTACCCCTAGGTTCTTCATGACCTTTTTTTTTTTTCTTAGATTCCATATATATGTGTTAGCATATGGTATTTGTTTTTCTCTTTCTGACTTATTTCACTCTGTATGACAAACTCTAGGTCCATCCACCTCACTACAAATAACTCAATTTTGTTTCTTTTTATGGTTGAGTAATATTCCATTGTATATATGTGCCACATCTTCTTTATCCATTCATCTGTCGATGGACACTTAGGTTGCTTCCACGTCCTGGCTATTGTAAATAGAGCTGCAATGAACATTTTGGTACATGACTCTTTTTTGTTTTTCTTTTTTTATTTCTGACATGACACCATCATCAAATTGAAGCAGAAAAACAATTATTTCTTATTATCATCAAATATCCAGTAGTGTTTAACTCTTTCTGGTGTGTCATAATTTAAATTGCTTTGTATATTTTTTCACATTTTTTTGCTCTGAATATATTCATTTTATAATGATCGATATATCTTTTAAGTCCCCCTTTTAGCCAGAGGTGGCTTCCTCCTCTTTTTTTCCCCTTTGCCACTTTTTTTTTTTTTTAAAGAAACTGGGTCGTTTGTCCTGTAGAATTTCCCACATTCTGGATTTGGTTGATTGCATCCCTGTGGTGTTGTTTAATATGTTCCACCACCCCCTGTGTAAACGGGTAGTTTCTTGAGGCCTCTCAATGTTTGATTCAGGTTGATAGTCCTTTGTTCTTCCAGTTGCATCACATCAGGAGACATACAGTAGTCTCAACATCACAAGACGTAGAGTAGTCTCACCTTATCTGTGGGGGATATGTTCCAAGACCCCCAGTGGATGTCTGAAACCACAGCTAGTACCGGACCCTATATATACCATGTTTTTTCCTATACATACATACCTATGGTAAAGTTTAATTTATAAATTAGGCACAGTAAGAGAGTAACAAGAATAGCTAATAATAAAATACATCAATTATAGCAATATACTGTAATAAAACCTATGTGAATGTAGTGTCTCTCACAAAATATTCTTGTGATGATGTGAGATGATAAAATGCCTACTTGATGAGATGAAGTAAGGTGAATGTCATGAGCATTGTGACATAGCGTTAGGCTACTATTGACCTTCTAACCATATGTCAGAAGGAGGATCATCTGCTTCTTGGGATCCAGAATCATGGAGCCATGACAGTGTCAATGGTTGCATGTCAGGAGCAGATGGTGTCAATGGTTGGGGATCCCAGCCAGGACGAAATGGGACGGTGCAAGGTTTCGTCACACTGCTCAGAACAACATGCAGTTTAAAACTTATGAATTGTTTATTTCTGGACTTTTCCATTTAATATTTTCTTTTTTTTTTTTTTGCGGTATGCGGGCCTCTCACTGTTGTGGCCTCTCCCGTTGCGGAGCACAGGCTCTGGACGCGCAGGCTCAGCGGCCATGGCTCACGGGCCCAGCCGCTCCGCGGCATGTGGGATCTTCCCGGACTGGGGCACGAACCCGTGTCCCCTGCATCAGTAGGCGGACTCTCAACCACTGCGCCACCAGGGAAGCCCCCCATTTAATATTTTCATATCAGTGTTCATCACGGGTAACTGAAACTGCAGAAAGCGAAACTGTGCATAAAGTCTGCTTGTCCCCTCTTTTATTAATGTTAAGATCAATCTGTGGGTTTGGTGTTGTCTGTCTGATCCAGTCACTTAATATTCCCCTTCAGTTTGTTTCCTAAGTCCATTAATTCATTAGGGGTGGCAAAGCGGTGATATTCTAGCATTCCATCTTTATTTAGGGGCTGGATTTTTCTGTAAAGAACTTGGGGTTGAACTCGCGCCCCCTGCATTGGAAGCACGGAGTCTTAACCACTAGACCACCAGGGAAGTCCCCTGTAAAGAACTTTTTCAGCAAGTATTTGATTACCCTGAGGTACTGTGTGTACAGAAAAGGCAGAAATAATGCATGACTCTTTCCCTGTGTTTACCAGTTTTCAGAATAATGAGTTTGTTCATAGTACCATCCAGAAGTGAACAATGAAGATTTTGTTTTGTTCTTAGTATCATTATGAGTTCATGCATCTTAATATATTTGATATGTTTCCACACATTGCTGTTAAAAAAATTTGTCCCAGTTGTCTCAGTTTTGGCCAGTGGAAGTCTCTTCAGATTGGCTCCTGGGTCCTTTGGCTGTGACTCCAGTAGCCTTTAATGTGTCCTTGCTATTTGGTGTAACAAGCTGTTCCGGAATCATTCTGCCCTTGACCTGGAATCAGCCATTTCTCCAAGGAGCTGTTTCCCTTTAATGGAAATGATATTTAGAGACCACAGTCTTGCTACTAGGGATACCCATTTGCTAATGGGTTGGTTATTATTTTTAGGCCTTTTCAGTGAATAGTTAGGACACATATATATATATATATTTAATAGAATATACACCATGAATTCAAGTTTATATTTCTAAAGCAGATTTGTAATTATAGGATTTTTGTTTAACTTCTTGGATTTTATATTTGTATCTTTCTCATCTGGAAATCTTGATTCCTAACGACATTAACATAATTCTTAATTGATTTATAGTTTCAAGATAACAATACCAATATGATTACCGAAAACAGTTTAAGATTTCTTTGCCATTCTTGTTTTTTGGGTTATTTTATTTTGTTTTTTTGCGGTATGCGGGCCTCTCACTGCTGTGGCCCCTCCCATTGTGGAGCACAGGCTCCGGACAAGCAGCCTCAGCGGCCATGGCTCACGGGCCCAGCCGCTCCGCGTCATGTGGGATCTTCCCGGACTGGGGCATGAAACTGTGTCCCCTGCATCAGCAGGCGGACTCTCAACCACTGCGCCACCAGGGAAGCCCTTTTTTGACATTCTTACACCTAGAATGTTTAGCACATTATTTTCTAGGAGTTTGGCTATTAATCTGATACACAGGTTTATTTGCTTTGTTTTGCTGTTTAGTTATTGCTTTTTAAATTTCGGTTTAATTTTGTTTTGTGAAAATGTAAAACATTTACATAATTTCAAACTTAAATCTGCAAAATTCTATTCCCTCCATCCCATATATGAAGGTATCCTTCATTCCTATTTACAACTTGAGAGTATTCCCTTAAAGGATATATAGCATAGTTTATTCCAATCAGTCCCCTGTTGACAGACATTTGGTTGTTTCTAGCTTTTTGCTATTATAAGTAGGCAGCTATTTATTGATATCTGCTTTTTTTGCTAACGCTTTAACTTTGCCCCAGTAAGCAAACAATATCCTCCCAGTTAACTTCATAACTAAGTAACAGTATTTGGAATTTCACAGACAAGATCTTGACTTCTGTTCATCAGTAGGCCCTTTTTTCAGCTGTTTTTTTGTGCCTTACACAGAGTCCTTAGCAGTAAGGAGCAGAGAAGTATTCCTGTCTTCAGGAAGTTTATAAAAGAATATAACTTGAAACCATGCTACCAGTATAAGATAAAATATCATTAAGTGGTAGAGTATATTGAATATTTTGAATGTTTAAAGATGGGAGTTTAATAAAGAGAGCTATTGGGAAATGGTTTTCAGAAAGGCTTGAGAGGACTTAATAACTGAGTTAACATTTAGGTTATTCTCCTTAGTGTCATCATTGCTTCATCCTGTTCATGTAGGGAAGAATTTTAATCCTGGTTATTTCCAAATCCCTTTACGAGAGGGATAACTTCTGCGGTTAGCAGATCATTTAGTAGCTTCTGTTACGCTCCAGCGTGTGGAGTCACAAGATGTACAGTCAGATGGATGCCCTCAGGCCAGGCACAGAAACCCCTCGGAAGCCAGTCTGCACTGCAGGAGGCAGATAGTGCAGTGGCTGGAGCCTGTCAGTGTAACGTGCTGCTGTGTTTATGTCATGCCCTGAGGTTCCCCTCGTGAGTTTTCAGGCCAAGGTAAAAGACGCCCTATACCTGCCCTTGCCTTTGGCTTCAGCACCGGTCTTAGTTGTTACTGAGACATTCATCCTTTGTGGAATATGGTTCTGAGACAGGCTTTTATTCACCTCTTCATTCCTTGCCACTTTCTCCTGCTCAGTTTCAGGCAGTACACCCTGCAGCCCAGCAACCAGCGATCGCTCAGTTCCCCGTGGTAGCCCAAGGAAGCTCTCAACAGCAGCTGATACAGAGCTTCTACCAGCAGCAGCAGCTGGCCACAACCCTGCATCAACAACAGCTGCTGACTCAGCAGGCTGCCTTGCAGCAGAAGACCGCAGTGGTAGCCCTACAGCAGGCCCAGGCACAGCCAGCCACAGCCCCCCAGCCAGCCCCTGCCCAGGAGCCAGCGGTGAGAATCAACCAGAAGAGGAGCACGCAGTGAGGGCTAGGGAAAGGGTGGGAAAGAGGCCGCAGCAGCTGGTGTGGCACGGCTGCTCCCCGCCCTGGTGGTGAAGATATTTGATCTTTTCCCGATATATCCAGGAAAAGGATGAGGTATACTCTAGAAGCTTAAGGTTTTAGAAGAATGATTCTAGGTTGCTGATGGACAAATGAACTTGTTTACAAGACACAAATAGACTCACAGCCATAGAAAACAAACTTACGGTTACCGAAGGGGAAGGGAGCGGGGAGGCATAAATTAGGAGTATGGGATTAATAGACGATGAACTTTCTTATTTCTCACTCTAATATTAGGCTGGCAGAAAGAGCTGTTCATTGTCTCTGTCAGTGCCAGTGTCAAGCAGTCAAAGCCCTAGGTAGGGTTAGAGCTAATCCCTTTCCCGTCTTCAGGGGGCAGTTTGACCACTGTGGCCTTCCCAGTCTCGGGAGGTTCATGTAGGCCTCCACCTGTACCCTGAGTCCTGACAGTCTTGTGTTTATTCTTTGTCTTGGATGATATTACTGGCCACCTTAAATAAGTCTACTATGCAGCACCCTTCCAGGGCCCGCTTGCTGAGACCATTTGTCATGGCCTGATCCCCCTCTGGGCACCAGAGCATCTGACTGTTGTTTGAGCCATCTTGTCAGTTTAGAAATTTGGCATGTTCATTTCTAGATACTGGCTGAGTATAGAATCAAGACCTCTACATGCTCTTCTGATTGACCTCTACAGGTACATCCTCAGGCACATCATACTTTGACCTTTAATGAGTGCCTTTAATGAGTACTCACAGAGAGACAGTAATAGAAAATTTTATAATGATAGAAAAACGCATTTTACATACCCAGCTGACAGAGTATCACAGCTACTCTCTTATTCCCAGGGAAGCCCAACCACTAGAAGAACGAAGGAAAAGTAAGAAACTATCTTTCTGAGGATTGATTTCCAATAGAGTTTTGTCACTCATCTTAAACCAGAAAACCTACATCCCTTCAAAAGGAAGCAGTGCCGTAAATAGATTGTCTTCTTTAAGTCTCAGCTAAATGTGTGTTCAGTGTCTTTACACCTTCGTTTCTGAAACAGCTTGGTCTTCCTGCAGGCGTTTGGTAGACAGCTACTCTCTGTATTTTTAACAAGCGACAAAGTTCCTCTTGTTAATGGAAAAAGAGTTTTTAAAAAATTATTGTATCATGTAGCTAGTTGAAATCTTATTTTGTCCAGTCCTCATTTAATGGAATTAGAAACTGAGGCCCAGGCTAGAAGGGGATCACCCAAGACACAGACTGATAGCACCAGAGCTGGGGCATGAACTGAAGAATCCTGATCTGTGTTCAAGGAAATAACAATGCTCGTTCAGGGTGAGGACGCGATCATCTACCACTGACTATACACTTCTTATGGGGTCCCCCTCTGCTGACCCTGGACAAAAGTATCCACTTCCTTGGGAATGAACTGTGATCCTTCTCCATGTTCCTTGAGTGAAAAAATACTTTGAGCACTTTGTTCAGGGGTAGGTGGTTGAGGGCACAGAGAAGGAACGAGAACAGAACGTGCTTCAGCCAGGAGCCAGAGAACCTCCCAGCTTTGACCCTTCCCTTTCTTCCGTGACCCTTTGTAGGACTTTGCTAGAGAAGCAAGTAATTGAATGTAAAGTATACCCTGCAGCCATCTCACAGCAATAATCTGCAAAGGGAGGATGGCCATCCCCCACAGATGTTTATTGCAGTCTTAATAATAGCCACAAGCATGGAAGCAACCTAACTCGTTCCAACAACTCACCTGTGCAGCCATTAAAAATCATGGTTATAGGGACTTCCCTGGTGGGCCAGTGGTTAACAATCCGCCTTCCAATGCAGAGGACGCGGGTTCAATCCCTGGTCGGGGAACTAAGATCCCACATGCTGCGGGGCAACTAACCCTGCGTGCCACAACTACTGAGCCAGCACGCCACAACTAGAGAGCCTGCAAGCTCTGGAGCCCACACGCCATAACTAGAGAGCCTGTGTGCCGCAACTACTGAGCCCATGCACCCTGAAGCCCATGCGCCACAACTAGAGAGAAGCCTGCACGCTACAACTAGAGAGAAACCTGCACGCCACAACGAAGAGCCCGTGCACCACAATGAAAAATCCCGCATGCCGCAACTAAGACCTGACACAGCCAAAAATAAATAAATATTAAAAGAAAACAAAAACAATCAACTGTATTTCAATAAAAATTAATTAATTTTAAAAAATCATGGTCATAAAAGTCTGTACAATAGTATGGAAACTCTCATGAGGTAGTATTAGAGGAGAGATGAGATTATGGGACGAGTATGTACTTGAAATAGACTTAAATATAAGATACCAGAAAGATAAGAACAGTTGTATTAGAGTAGTGGAATGGAAGTCTGGGTGGTTTTTCTCCCCTAGTCTATATCCTTACATTTCTTGATGTTATTATACTCCTTTTATAGTTATATATTTTGTTTTTTAAAAAATCTTTGGCAAGATAGGCATCTGAGTCTACCTTGCTTCTCCTCCCGCTGTGGTCTGTTTCTCCCTCCTCCCCCTTCCCAATCCCATTTTTGGATGAGGAGGCATCATGGTGCAGAAAAGGGTCCTGGGCAATAGTCAAGAGACATGGATTCTGCCCTCAATTGACCCTGTGACCTTGAGCGAGCACTTAGCCTTAGGGGGCCTTGGTCTGGTCTCTTCTAAAATGAGGGAGTTGGAATCCATGTTCTCTAAGGTCTTTTTTGACTCTTCATTCTGAGTTTCTGATTGGAAATAAAACTGCTTGACAGGGTTGTTGTGGGGAGTGGCTGAATGGGTGGCAGCCAGTTTGAATTGGTAGCTATGATAAAACAAGGTGTCCTCATGATGGAAGCTTCTGTTCTTCGGTGTGCTGCATACAGAGAATAGGCAGAAGGAAGGGAAAATGTTCTCCAGGTAGTCTGGACTCTTCAAAACAAAGGGCCTCAACAGTTAAGTACCCTTTTCAGTGTAGTGAATGTCTTAAACTGCAAGAAATAAGCAAATCTAGTTCTGTCCTTAAAGCCCTTCTCGCCCCTATGGGTACTGGCTTTAGGCTGGCTGTTGTAGATGCACTTCTGGACCCCCGAGGAATTGTGGAGCTGGAACTCTGGTCTTCTTCACAGAGCACTTTGCTTCTCACTCAGAGATGCAGTCAGCTGCTTTACCCTTTGACTTTAATTTGATTGGAATTAGAACCTTATATTTTATCATTCATTCGATTGGTGAGTGGTTGTGTACTCTCACATGTACGTAGCCTGCCTCAATAAAATTAAAGTCTGAGTCAATATAGGTACAGAAACTCCCAGGCTGTCAGCATCCTGACCCAAGTAGCTGGACACTCTAGTTTCCTAAATCTCTTTATCTTTGAAGACACAGAATGTGAGAACCAATTTGCAGCATGGAGGGGCAGCTCCAATCTGAGATGAAGGACTGGAGGGAAGGGATAGTTCAATACCTGAGGCATTTAATATTCTAAGTTCCTTTATTTCTGGATTGACAGTTAAGAAAAGGGTTAGGTGGCCTTCTTAATTTTTGTTCGTTTTTTTGACATAGAACTTTGTAGATCAAGACTTATGCTTAAAGACTCACTATGTGGCCACAAGGATGTTCCCACCAGTTTGTTTTTCTGTGGTGACAGTGTGTCCTGCCTTCCTTCTGAAAAAGACCTATACGTCAAGAGGCCTCGTATTATTAGATCAATCATCATCAAGGGCTTTTACATTTTTTTCTTCTTTCTTACTGTATTCTCTACATGGTTCTTCAGTGCCATTTCCAAACTGAAGATGGGAACAGGATAATCCCACTGCTCCCATGCTGTACATTTTCTCAGGGGTTGCCACAGAAACAGAATCCTGTAAGACCCAACCTATGAATGAAATAGAGTGTTAACAACAAAAGCAAAAAAGTGCTGCCATTTATTAATCACAGTGAGATTCTGTCTAGTAGCTAGTAGTCTGAGCTCTGTCAGAAAGGGGTCTCTTAGCAGAAATCACTTAACTCAAATGTGTTTTAGCTAGAGGTGTGCCTTCATTGGCTTGTGACTGTGCCAGTAGAATGCTTAAAGGCTGCCCTTTGGAGGCATTCTGAATGAGTTCCTAGAGCAGAAAGTGGTCCTTTAGGAAACTTTCTAGGTCTTTAAAGCTAGGAATAGCTTCTGCAGTCTTTGATCTGGGTCGAGTTACATATGGTTACCCTGTATATTATTGCCGATGAAGATTGAAATTTATATATAAGCACCAGGTAAGTACCATGCTGCTATCAGTCTCAAGGCTGCAGCTCAGATTGTCAAAGCCTTGTTTTTTTTCTTTCTGGGTGTTCTCGATAAACTGAGCCATTTGAGCCATATGTTAGCTCTCACATGGCATTTTTGTTATGCTTGTCTGCTTATTTGTTTTTCCTTTCCCTTTTTTTTTTTTTTTAACGCTTTTGTCTCTCTTCCTAGCAGATTCAAGCCCCCATAAGACAACAGCCAAAGGTTCAGACAACCCCACCTCCTACCATCCAGGGGCAGAAACTCGGATCTCTCACTCCTCCATCGTCCCCCAAGGCCCAGCGTGCTGGGCACAGGCGGATTCTCAGCGACGTGACCCATAGCGCAGTCTTTGGGGTCCCTGCCAGCAAATCAACCCAGCTGCTCCAGGCAGCTGCAGCTGAGGCCAGTCTCAATAAGTCCAAGTATGTACTGCTTTTGTGGGCAAGGGCTGCCGGGGAACATTGCTGTGTGATTTTTGCACGTGTATGTAGTTGTGTGTAGATGTATATGTAGGGGTGAGTGTCTGTGTTTACTGAGAAACTGAATTTTCCTGTAGATCAGACTGATCTTAAGAAATAATTTCCTACATGCCTCACAGTTTCCAGTCTGTCTTCCATCCCATACTGTATCATGTGTTTTCTAAATTCTTGATCTGATCAAATCTCTCCATGCTGATAACATTTCATTGGCTCCCCATTGCCTGTAGAATAATATCTGAACCGACTGGTTAACAGACCAAGGACTATTATATCACATTGGTGGAACTGCCACTCTCCTCCTGGTCCACTTAGGAAATGCTTATTTATTCATCAAGATCCATGTTGGAGGTTATATTTTCTTTGACCCTTCCTCTGGTATCATATATAATTTTGTCTGAACCCTTTTTTGAGCATGTATCACACTGTATTATCATTATTTATTTGTATGTTTAGCTGACCTAGCCTGCAAGTTCATCCACAGCAAGCACCATGGCTTAATCAACCTTTGTAAATCCGGTGACAGGCTCTGTGCCTGACATCAAGTAGATTGCAGTGAGTGTTTGTTGCGTAAATGCAGTGTCAGGCTCTCAGCTTTCTTGGAACCATATACGGAAGTTAAAAATCTTTAAATTGAGTCATTAGCTAAATGCAAAGGGCATCAAGAGGGACTTTAGAAGAAAATTAGGTGATGATACCCAGGGGCTCAAGATGGTGGTAAATGTCTTTGTGCTCTTTAACTGTGATGGTGTCCACTGATGCTGGATCCTGACAGATGCGAGGCAGCCGGAATAGGCGGCAGCCCCTCTGGAGCTGTTGTGAATGTTACAGTGGTCACCACAGGATGCACGAGCCTAAGAACAGGTGGCTTTGGGATCCTGAATTGAAAGAACTTGCAGATGAGACCAAAAATCTAAGCAAGAGGTTAAAGATGTAGTGGGAGACAGTGAATCACAAAAGAAAGTGAGATGTTTGTTTCACACAGTGGAAAGGGCATCTTTGGAAACTGTTCCATTGCTATGGGAAGCCCTTTTAGAAACATACTGTGGAAAATAATGGTTTGACTTATAAAATAATTTGCTCTTGAAACAAAGAGAAAATAGGTTGACCCTTTTCAACCTTTATATGTCTTTTTATTTCGTGGGGGTGGGAACCTACCTAGGTCTGCAACCACCACTCCTTCAGGCTCCCCTCGGGCCTCCCAGCAAAACGTTTATAATCCTTCAGAAGGTTCTACATGGAATCCCTTTGACGACGACAATTTCTCCAAACTCACAGCTGAAGAACTGCTGAACAAGGACTTTGCCAAGCTGGGGGAAGGTGAGTAATTGGTGCCTTTTTGTGATTAACTCTAGAGGGGTAGCATGTGAAAATGTAGACTTGGGTCTTTCTTTCCTTCAAAGACTTGATTTTGAAGTATATGCACAAAATCAGCTTGTATTTTTACTAGGGCACCGAAGTCTCTTCATCCTCAGGAAATCCTGGTCTGTTGTGGGTGGCAGCAAGGAGAGTGGGAAACTTTTAGGAAAGATTAGGTAGCATAGATCAGGATGATAGTGTCAAGCACGTTCACTCCTTGGAGGAATGTGATGGTACCTTGTCCTAAGTGGGTTTATTACCCCAGAAAGTCGTAGCTGCTTACCCATGAGAGTGTGCCCTCATGTAGACACTGAATCTTCATGATCAGAATTCTCTATTACTGTTGACTGACCCTGGAGCGGAGATCAAATAAACAGAAGGTGCCATTTCTACTCTCAAATCCACAGTCTAATTTGGAAGGCAAGATACCCACTCACAGACACACATACACCTTGGAAAACAACAGCACACACCCTGGGAAAATTCTACAGTATGATACAGTTCAAAAAAAGTACCTCAGTGTAGACAAAAGCACAGGGAAAGGAATGATCAGAACGGAGTGAATGATACAAACTTTGGCCAAACATTTTAGCTTTATAATTTTATAGACATCTTTTTAAAATCCATACACTTCTTGCCTTTTTTTTTCTTCATAGGGCATAGGATTTAACTTTCTTTGACATTTATTGTCAATTTGTTTCATTGTTACGTATGCCAGTTATTGTTCTAGACTGTAAACAGAAACACCTTCATGTGCTATTGAAAACTAGTATTTTGCACCTGATTAAGTGACTCCCAAGTTTTAAAATTCCTGTATCTATTTTTAGTAATTTCCTGTCCCTGTTCTTGTTGTTCAACTGTTGGCTTTTACATTAAGCCATTGTCATTGTGCCTGTCCCTCATAGCATCTCACTACTGCCATCTGTCTTCTCTTTTGCTCTCATAACTACTTTCAACGTGGAAAACAGATCATCAAACTCATTAGAATGATGTAGAGATAAATCGATTCAGAGTGAAGGCTGGAGGCATTGTGCTTTGAGTAATGTGCTCAAGCTTTAGAGCTTTAGACTTCCTTTCTTTCCTCAGCTGTTTCTCAGTTACTGCAGTGACCAGACAAGGACCTTTGAATAGCCAAGGTGTTGCCATAATGCAGTAAAATGAGTCAAGTCTAGATGTCGGTTTGGAGGGTGCCCTTCACCCCTGGCCTGTGTGTGCATCATGGGATTCTGCTGGGATGAACCGAGTGGTATTTTGTCCCTCCAGGCAAACATCCTGAGAAGCTTGGAGGCTCAGCTGAGAGTTTGATCCCAGGCTTTCAACCAACCCAAGGTGATACTTTTGCCGCTTCCTCATTTTCTGCTGGAACTGGTTAGTATGGCGAACACCTGAAACTCAAGACTCACTGTTGTGACCTTCCCACTGGTTTCCAGTCCACAGATAACCCTAGCATGGCAGTGAGCCCCAGATCCTGGTGGTAACATAATTTTCTTCATTCTGAAGATTTCCTATAAAAAGATCGGGATAAAAAAAGATCTAGAATCACTTTGAATTAGAATGGCAGGGTGATCTGGCAGCAATATACAGGATTTGTTCTCTCAAGTCCACATACATGTTTTTAAGCAAATATTTCTAAATTTCAGGAACATCACTCTGTTAATCTCTTGTA
Source organism: Neophocaena asiaeorientalis asiaeorientalis (assembly GCF_003031525.2). Taxonomy (NCBI): domain Eukaryota; kingdom Metazoa; phylum Chordata; class Mammalia; order Artiodactyla; family Phocoenidae; genus Neophocaena; species Neophocaena asiaeorientalis. The sequence continues at coordinate 142,272 of NW_020172477.1, forward strand.
ATTGCTTAGGTTCTTTGGAATGACTTGAAGAGTTCTAAGAATTAGGTGCTCTATCCTATATCTGAGTCTCTGCTATGCTGTGTTTTTGTGCATATGTGTGCTTATGGGGACAGGGAGATATCTTTTTATTTTTATTTTTTTCTGAAAAAGTTTTATTGTGTACAGAGGGGAAGGGCTCAGTCCTTCTTGGCTGCTGCCTTCCTCATGGCGGCCAGGACATCGCTCAGCTCCTCTCTCTTCCTCTTGGCACAGATGTGTCCCCCCACCCTTTTCTTGATGAACTTGAAGGCCCGCTTGTCCTTGGAGACCTTGAGCAGCTCCATGGCCGGCCGTTCATAAGAGGCGAAGCCGCACACCTCCTGGATCATGTCCCGCACAAACTTGGTGTGCTTGGTGAGGCGCCCGTGGCGGCGGCTGTGCCTCGGCTTGCTCACGTTCTCGGTCACCTTGTGGCTCCTGTTGAGGCCCACAGCCATGGGGTAGCACAGAGCCATGGCTGCTGCTCTTTAATGGCTGCTGTGGCGGAAGCGAGATATCTTTTTAAATGAGACGTTTAAAAAAATTCTACTAGTAATTATAAAAACCTAATTTTCCCTTTTATTAATAAATAAGGTACATATTTAGTAATTTATAGAAGAGCATAGAGAAGAAAGTTAAAAGCCCCATGATCTCACCCCTGAGAAATTAGCATAGCGATACCATTTAGATGTCTGTTAGTGGCATTTAACCTTTTTAGGGTCACAGATACCTTTGTGAATCTAAGGGAAGTTACAGATCTTCTCTTTCACAAAAATACACGTGTCCACAATTTTGTGCACAATTTTCAGCCTCAGTTTATGACTCTAAGGTACATTTTTATAGTCGTATTTTAAAGCCTAATTTTTTTTGCTTACAAAATTTGGCATGTTTCCCCCATATCATTAAAGAAGCTCCTCGAATATAACTTTTAAAATATCTACATTAAATTCCTTTATGTGGATACATCCTAATGTATTTAACCAGGTACCTCTTTTTTAAACATTAATTTGATGTCAATGTTTTACTGTTTTAAATTCCTCACCAATAGATGTGAGGTTTTGAATATGTTCTTTGTAGGATATGGAATTTGATATCCTTCAAAATTCATCTTTTTAATTACATTGATTAATTTCTGCTTTTAACTTTTCATATTCTTTCTTCCTGCTTTCTTTGGGTGTATCAGTATTTTTCTAACCTCGTAAATTTATTTCTGATTAGAACTTTGGCTGTTATTCCATGACATTTGCTATGTAACGCTCTCTTTATTTATTTATTTTATTTTATTTAATTTTTGGCTGCGTCGGGTCTTAGTTGTGGTACTCGGAATCTTCCTCGCGGCATGTGGGATCCTCCGCTGCGGTGCGTGGGCTCTTCACTGTGGTGCGCGGGTTTCTCTCTAGTTGTGGCACGTGGGCTCAGTAGTTACGGCGTGTGGGCTCTCTAGTTGTGGAGCAGGGCTCCAGAGCGCATGGGCTCTGTAGTTTCAGCATGCGGGCTCTGTAGTTGTGGCCCACGTGCTCAGTAGTTGCGGCTCGTGGGCTTCGTTGCCCCACGGCATGTGGGATCTTAGTTCCCCGACCAGGGATCCAACCCGTGTCCCCTGCATTGGGAGGTGGATTCTTAACCACTGGACCACCAGGGAAGCCCCTGTAATGCTCTCTTATTCTCATTCTTTTCTGTTTTTAAATTTTAATTTTTAAGTTTTGATTTCTTTACCCTAGAGTTATTTAGGATATATTTTCATTGCATTGTGATAATATGGCCTCTGCAGTTTTTTCTCCTGGGTATTATGGAGGGCTTCATTATTAATTTTGTAAACGTTCTATGGGAGTTAGTAGTTTCCATTTCAATAAATACTAATCTACAACATGATTTTTAATGGAAGAACAATAACATTGTATTTAACATCCTCTTTGATGAATACTTAGGTTGTTACTAATTTTCACCACATAAACATTCTTGAAGCCCAATTTTTATTCATATCCTTTAAAATTTCTTTAAGATAGCTTTTAGGGGATTATGTGCTAAATCAAAAGATATGTGTAATTAAGGCTTTTGGTGCATATTTCCAAATTGCCCTCCAAGAATGCTATACAGATTTTATTTCAGTCAACAGTGAATGAGTAAGCTTCACCTCTTTTTCCCAGCCAGACCAGCTCAGAGGCTGTAGACAGAGGACATTGTTTACTGGCCGTTTTTATTTCTTTGGGGATTTGTGTTGTTCATGTCCTTTTTTTTCTTTTTTTATGTGCTTTGTTTATTTTGTTCTTATTAATATGTAAGAGCTCTTCATGTGTCATATTGTAAACTTTTCCCCCAGTTTGTCATTTGTCCTATGCAAGTATTATCTCATCTGACCCTCTCAACAACCCTCCGAGGTTGCCCCATCATCCCCACATCAGTTATGGTTGAGGTAACTGAGCACAGGCTAGTCTCTTTCCCAGGGTCACATAGCTAGTAAGTGGCAGAGCTGGGACACCGACCCTCTGGCTCTAGAACTTCCTCTCTCAGGTTTTCTGCCTCATAATAAGGCAAATTTAATAATAGTGTCCTAGAACATCATCTATAGTTTCAAAATTTTTTTAATAAAATAGAATACATTTAAATCTTTTATAGTATTTTCTTTGCATACATCAATTTTATTGTATGTATTTGTGCTTCTCTTGGTAACTCTAGCTAGAGATTTGCTGTTTTATTACCTTTCAAAGACAACTCTATAGAACTACTCTTTTTCTGTCTTCTAATTCTCTATATTTTGCCTTTGTCTTTTTGATTACAGTTCCCTATTTTTCTTAGGTTCACTTTTGCTGATTTCAAGAAGAACACATAGTAAAATTTTTTTTAATTCTTTAAAAAAAAGTATTTAGAGTTTTTCTCTCAATATAACAGTGATTTTCATCTGGCATGAGAGTGGGGAGGGAGGCTAATTATAATTTCTAATTATAATTTCTCTGTGAAGACTTTTTCACAGAGAATCTACTATTCTCTTGCCTCTTTCTTGCTCCAGTTGCCCACCCCACCCCAGCCTTTGAGGATTACACTGTTATTGAGAGTGCTTTCTAATAGCTGTGTGTTTCCCTTGTAAGAAAAAACTCATGTTTTAACCATATCCCATAAGTCTTATGGGATATAAGTCAATGATGTTCTCATTGTTAATATTTTGGAACAGGCATTGGAATTATTTGGAAGGTCTGTTTTTTAATATTAAATAGTGAAAATTTTTTGTGTGTTATTTTTTATTTTTAGCTTTGTTGTCTGGTCTATATACTTTTTAAATTTTTTTTTTTTTTTTTTGCGGTACGCGGGCCTCTCACTGTTGTGGCCTCTCCCATTGCGGAGCACAGGCTCCGGACGTGCAGGCTCAGCGGCCATGGCTTACGGGCCCAGCCACTCTGCGGCATGTGGGATCTTCCCGGACTGGGGCATGAACCCATGTCCCCTGCATCGGCAGGTGGACTCTCAACCACTGCGCCACCAGGGAAGCCCTAATTTTTTAATTTATTAGTATTTTGGTCTGGTTGAAAGTGCTTAAAGTTGGATATGCCAAATAGTTGACTAAATATACCAAATGTATAAAGCATTGGTCATTGTCCTTGAGATAAAATGTCACAACGATGACTAGTTATGGTGCTGGGTAGGATATAGTTTCCCTGGAAAGGGGGTCATGGAATAAGCCCTAGGAAGGTCTTCTTTGATGCTGAATCCCAGCATTTAGTACAGTGCTTGGCTCAGTACACATTTGTTAAATGAAGGAAAGGAGTCGCTTTTTGCCAAAGGATAGGAGCTTGGATTCACCAGTGTTAATAACAGATGTCCCTAATCATTGTCCATCCACTTCCAGTTTTAATGCCTGATTCTTTATTATCATACATTTTATGTTTTGTTTTTTGTCTGTATGAAATGTTTTTTAAAGTGTTGTTTTTTGCTTTTATTTTTGCCTCTTCTCTGCTTAACTTTGAAGGTTGTAAATGGCAGTATTTTTTTTAACGGCCCAGCCATTAGAAAACACATATTTGAGTAGAATTAGGACAGTAATACCCGCGAACATATGTTGAGTACATGCTGCATGCTAAGCCCACTGGGTAAGTGCTTTTATGCACATTATCTCCAGTGATCCCTCACAACAGCCCACGAGAGGCTAAGTGACCTGCCCAAGGTCATAGGTGGAGAATGACAGAGTAGAAATTTGTACCTGGGCAGCCCAGCGCAGAAGCTGTAGTTATAACCACATCTCAGAAATCTTATAAATCAGTGACACTAAGCTTTTACAGGCATTACAAAACATCTCCATATTTTCCTCAATTTATCCAGCGCTATTCTATGAACGTTTGGTATTTTCCCTTCGTTTGCATTTGTGGTATGAATGAAGAAGCATCTTCATTCTTTGCAAATGAAGTAAAATTATACCTAGATCCCAGAAATTAGTGTGTCCTCACTGTATGAAGTTCAGGGTGGCACCATTTTCTCCAAGTTTTCTAATCAAGCTCAGACCGTTCACTGATTTGAAACCGTCTAACCAACCAAGAGAGGAGAGAAGCAGGAAATTTGGTAATGAGCTGGGGAGGATGACACAAGGGTTATCCTTAACATTTTTATGGTAAAAGCTGCAAAAATGTTGCTAAACTGTGTTCTTAGATTAGAGGAGGAACAGGCAGACAATTAAAACTTGACATTGTGCCTCTTTATTTAAAATACAGTAAGTCCCCTACATATGAACGAGTTCCGTTCCAAGAGCACATTCGTAAGTCCGGTTTGTTCATAAGTCCAATTTGTTCGTAAGTCCAACAAAGTTGGCCTAGGTACCCAACTAGCACAGTCAGCTATATAATACTGTACTATAATAGGTTTATAATACTTTTCACACAAATGATATATAAAAAACAAACAAAAAATAAAGAAAACGTTTTTAATCTTACAGCACAGTACCCTGAAAAGTACAGTAGTGCAGTACAACAGCTGGCATACAGGGGCTGGCATCTAGTGAACAGGCAAGAAGAGTTACTGACTGGAGGAGGGAGAGGAGGGGGGAGATGGTAGAGCTGAAGGATCATCAGCAATAGGAGATGAGGGCAAGCTGCATGTGACAACGTACACCAGACGCGTGAACTAACTTACGTGACTGGACATAAGAACGCATGTTCACATCTTTGAAAGTTCTCAACTTGAAGGTCGTATGTAGGGGACTTACTGTATTTTTCTGTTGATAAATTATATACATTCGTTTGCTAAAACCCCAAGGAAGCAAGATTGAAAAACTCATGACCGCATTCCAAGAGGAAAGCATTGCTAACATTTAACAATATTTATGTCCATAGTTTTATTTCTTTGTACATACTTTTTTCAAACATGAATTATACTATACATTCAATTTCATGATTTGTTCTTTTTCTTTTAATATATTTCATTGTATCTCATTTTAAAATATTTCAGAGACTAAGAGCAGTGATTTTAACCCTTCTCTTCCTCCACAGACCTGTAAAGAAGCTTAGTTAAAAGCCCACTTGAATGATATTCTTAAAATGACAAAATTATAGAGACTGGGACAGGAGTAAGGAGTGGGTGTGACTATAAAGGAGTACAAGGAAGTTCTTTTGTTTGATGGAATAGTTGTGTATCATTGTTTTGGTGCTTAGGCTAATTTATACGTACTATCAAATGGCGAGGAACTATAAACACACACACACACAAATGTGAGTACATGTGAAAACTGAATAGAGTTTAGTTAACAGAATTGCCCTGATGTCAGTGATATTGAACTATGGTTGTATAAGAACTCACCACTGGGGGAAGCTGGTTGAAGGGTTCAGAGGGTTCTCTATGTACTGCAACTTCCTATGATTCTACAATTACTTGAAAATTAAAAGTTTTTTTTAATCCATTTTATAAAAGGCTAAATTAGATTTTAATTCAGGAACTAACACATTATTAAAATGCAAGGTAAAGAATGGTAAAGTAGGAGCCAGGAGACCTGTGTTTTGATCCTGGGTCTGCTGGTGGACCTCTGTCTAGTCTCTTAACTTCTGGGCTTCATTTTTTTTTCTGGAAAATAAGAAAATTATGGTAGAAAATGCTGAGATCCCTTCAGGCTCTGATATTCCATAGGGTATATAGATTTCTGTAAATCTATAAGTTTGCCAAATATAGGATGAATGCCAATAGTATGGTAGATGTAGTCCAAAGGTTAGGGTTTATCTAACCTTCCAATAGGGAAGAAATCTGTTTCTGTCTCTTTCTGTCTACCTAGCACTACATTAGATATATGGTGATAGAATAGGACTCAGTCCCTAAAGGACCTCAAGAGGGAAATGGGCACATAGGAAGTACCTATACACATATTCTAAGGTACAAAATAGACAAAGTTTGTTTACCTACCAAAATATGTGATAAGGATAGTAGTAATTGCAGTAGGAATTCTGAAAGAGATCACTATAGACTGCAGTATCCAAGGAAGATGTGGAATTTCAGATGTACGACTATCCTACTTTTACCATTAATTGCATCTCAGACTACGTTGCAAGGACCAGATTGTACATCTCAGACATACTTTGCTATTACATTGAATTATATCCACTCATATTTCTTTATTCTGCCTCTAAATTTAGACTTACTCTATAATTTGAGTTGGGTTAATAGATGGTAAGTACATCTGGATTTACTTGATGTTTTCTGCTTTTCTCTTTTTTTCTCTCTCTTCTTGACCCTTCCTTCCCCTCCAACCAATTCCAGCTGAAAAAAGGAAGGGTGGGCAGACTGTGGATTCTAGCCTTCCTCTTCTAAGTGTATCTGATCCTTTCATTCCTCTTCAAGTACCTGATGCACCAGGTAGGTAAATAAAACTGATCTGAAGTTAAGTTACATCCCAGGGCTTCTTGAGAGTTCTGTTTTAAACACTCCAGGAAAGGACTTGAATTCCTATACCTGTTAATAGGTGCTGTTATATATTTTTACTGTCTCAATAAGAGGGGCAAAATTCTTTTGTGGGGTCACTAGTCCTTAGCAAAGATAATAAATTCAGCTCAGATTATACCAAGTTGTATTCCACATCATATCAGTCTCAAGTTTCATATCCTTGACTGTGTTAATGGTAATATAAAGGGCCTGTGTATCGCAAAGAGCATTATTAGTTCAGTGTGATTATAACAATTTGGGGGGAAACCTATAAGCCTATGATAGAAGGAACAAAATGCTAATGGTGTAGTATAATGATTGGATTATGAGTGACTTCCTGTTCCTATTTTGCTATAATGTGCTTTTATTTTTAAAAGATACAAATACATAATAAAATTTGATAGGAAGTGTGAGTCAGGAGACCTCGGTTCCACTCCCTTCCACTATCTGGGCTTGACTCTTCGTCATCGAAATAAGTAATTCTAATCTCCCCTACTGTCTGCTCTGTACCGATTTTTAAGTGAGCAGTCTAAAAAAGTAAGAAACGGTTAGTGTGGTCTGATTGAAATAGCTTTTGAAACAATATCATTGGATGCTTTCCATTTGGAGTTCGTGAATGCCAAAGATTTCTCTTTGCGCTCCCCTCCCCATCCTTTTGGGGGAAGGGGAGCAGAATGTGAGGAACAGAAGCCACCCTTTCTCTTCTTTTTCAGTCTCTTTGAAAAAGCAAATAGATCCAGCTCCTTAGAAACAGCTGACAGTCATTTTGCTGCTGATAGTTTTTTCTTTTCTCCCATTCTTACCCCTGTCGATTTCTTAAACTGAAAGTCTTAAACTAAAAGAATCTGCTTGGTTTTTCTTCTCTCCCAAAATGTCAGAGGGATTTATTTGATTGATTGCCTCAGGATCGGAAGTGATTGTGATGTGCATATCCTCTACTCACTAAGACAGACCACAGCTAGGTTCCCAAGACGGTTTTTATTTCTTTAAGTAGTTTGTTGACCCTTCTAAGAGGAAGAAGAAATTTGCCCTGATCGGGTAGTATTGTGTAACTTTATAGCTTGCTGGACCTGGAGGTAGGTCAAAAATATCTAAAGTCACTAGAGAATGATTCAGGATAGGGTAGTTAAAGAAAAGAGAAGAAAGAATCAAAAGAGGTCCTTTTCTCTGTTGCATTCATCAGGCATGCCCGGCAGGGCCGAAACAGGCCAGTTTCAAGCAGAAGACTAGAAGGGATGGGCTGTAAACTCGAGCTGGGGCCCACTGGCTTCTTTTTCCTCCCTTTTGTGGCAGTCATAATATCAGACAAGGAAAAAGGGATTATTGAGGCCTTCTCCCTCTGGTACCCCTTTGGGTCCATGCCTTGCTCTTACCCAGCTAGCCCATGGACTGCACAACTAGAAGGGTGACCTCTTGGCACAAGCCAGAGGATGAAAGCATAAATCAGACATGTCACTCCTTTGCAGTCCAGTGAATTCTCAAATCACTGAGCAAAAACTCCAGGCTTCTTACCATACCTACGAGACCCTCACTAGTCTGGCCCTTGGCTACCCTTCTAACCTGAGCTCATAGCATTCTTCCCTTCAGTCTTTCCTCCAATAAGCTAAGCTAAGCTTATTCCCACATCAGGGCCTTTGCACTTTCTGGTACTCTGCCTGGAAAGCTTTTCCTTCTTGTCATTCGACATTTGGGTCTCTGCTTAATTGCTGTCTTCTCGGAGAGGCCCGACGTGGTCCCAAGGGCACTGTCACTCACACCCCCTGGCTTTTTTCTTCCTAGCATTTATCATGACATTGTCTGTTTCTACTTGTTCATTCCTCTTTCTCCACCAGAATGCCAGTGTCCTGAGGGGGGGACCTTGTCTGTCTTATTTACGAGTGTACCGTTAATGCTGAGAACACTGCCGGGTGTAGCTGGCACTCAATGAGTATTTGCAGATTAGATGAATGAAGTAAACGAAACCTGAGGCCGAAAGGCTTTTGGCAGCCCCATTACTCTCCATTTCCGTCCCCAGCTACCAAACACCAGAATACTATCTCCATAGCCTTCCGTCTCTGAGTCCACCAACCCCTAGCCAGGCCTCCTTCCCACTCTTGAGGGGGCATAAACAGAGGCACAGCCCACATGTCAGGAAGCTGCCAAACCTGGGATGAAAGTAGTAGCTAAACTCAGCAGATCGTTCAGCTCCTCCTTTCATGATGCTCTCCAGAATCTGGGCTAAGTATGGCATGTGACCACTGTGTCTTTGATTACCTTATTTACTGTTATATGCCCAGCCTGTAGCACATTCAGTTATATAGCTCCTTTATCCCTGTATCCTTCCTCAGCATCTTGAAATGCCCGAGTGAGGAAAGGGCCGAGAGTTTACGGTCTCTGGTACCTTGGCAGACTACAGGTTTGTCTCCTGCCCCTCAAAGCAAGCAGTTTGTCACTCCCTCCACCGGTGGTGGACACCGGTCAGGTGTGTTGGTTGGTTGGTTGGTTGGTTGGGTTTACATACATGCTTCCCTCCCACACTCAGCCTTCCTGATGGTGAGAATCATGGAACCTTAGTCTCCTGACAACTATGCCTTTTGTGACTTAACATTTTATTTTATGCTTTTTAAATGTTTTCACATATGATTTCCTTTGAGCCAGAAATAATACTGACCGGTGGGTATGTCCAGTAATCTCTCTCTTCGTGAGTAAGGAAGCGAGGCCTTAGTGCTGCTGTGACCGTGCTCCTTCCTCTTGGTGGCTCACAGCACCCACACAGTGAGGGGTCGTTTGGGGACAGATCCCAGCTCAATAAATCCTTTGACTAGAGAGCTAAATTTAAGGGTTAGGGAGATACAAGAATGGATTTGAACTTGTAAGAGCTTGGTTCTAGCCACTTAGTAGCTAAGTGATTTTGGTCAAATCACTCAAACTCTGTGTTCTCCCCCTCCTCAGCATTGGCCATAGTAGAACCTACCTGCGGACTGGCTTGTGTGTCTCAGATGAAATCATGTATTTGAAATTGCTTTGGGAACTCTGAATTAGTATAAAGATAGGAAGTGCTATAACAGCTTTGGTTCCAGGCTCTTATTCCCAGGGGCGCAGTCCTAGTTATCAAGAAGTCTTAGCAATGGTATTTTTGTCTTACAGAAATGAAACTTGCTCTTATGACCTATGACCTTTGCACAGCTCAGAGCCATCAAAGTAGAACTCCTTGATATTAGCAATTGTTAAACTCTAAGTGAAGGGACACTGGATGATTGGAGGTGTTTTTCTTTCTTTTTTAAGGAGTATTTTTATTTTCCCAAGCATTGTAAAACAAATTTTCTTAGAAAATCTGGCATAAAAAAATCACAGCCGAGCACTTGTGTGCTCATAAAGCTGCCACATGAAGCCTAGCTCTAGTGAGCCTCAAAGTATTTCACTGACGCTCATATGCTGTGTGTTCATTTATTTTGCCTTTTATTTGTATTAGGGAACAGATAAGCTATAGGTGGTATCAAAGGTTTAAAAAAATGGTAGAGAAGATTGAGGAATTTTCTCTGAAAATTGGTGGAAAGATTTAATCATTTTTAAAAATTGTGGTAAAGTATATGTAACGCAAAATTTCCCATTTTAAAGTGGACAGTTCAGTGGCATCAAGTACATTTATATTGTTTACAGCCATCACCACCATCCATCCACAGAACTTCTTTTCATTTTGCAAAATCGAAACTCTGCCTATTAAGCAGTACCTCTCTGTACCTCTCTCCCCCCAACCCCTGGCAACCACCATTCTACTTTCTGTCTCTGTGAATTTGACTACTGTAGGTGCCTCATATAAGTGGAATTACACAATATTTGTTCCTTTGTGACTGGCTCTTTTCACTTAACATAATGTCCTCATGGTTCGTACATGTTGTAGCATATGTCAGAATTTCTTTTTAAAGCTGAATAATATTCTGTTGTGTTTTGTTTATCCATCTGTCAGTTAACACATGGGTTGCTGCTATCTTTTGGGTACTGTGAATAATGCTTCTTTGAACGTGAGTGTGCAAATATCTCTTCAAAACTCAAGACTCTTTGAGGTACATACCCAGAAATAGAATTACTAGAACCTAACTCTATTTTTAATTTTTTGAGGAACTGCCATACTGTTTTCCACAGTGACTATACCCTTTTACATTCCCGCCAGCAGTGCTCAGAGTTTGAGGAAAAGATTTTTATAGCAACCCCTTTAATACTGACCTTTCAACATCAGTGTTCCACAAGACTGAGCAAGAATGCATTAGTTGCCCCGTAAGTGCCACTTACTAGAATTAACAACTGTTTTTAAAAAAGTACTTCTTGGCTTATGGCACTCCGTGTTCTCTTGAAAAGTAAGCAAGAGGAGCTGTGTTTTCTCGGTGCTTTGTTGTCAAGATAGGCATTCCTCTCAGAGCTATTTGCTTGGCATCTCCCTCACTTCCAATTGCTGTCTTGTGATATTTTAAAAGCCCAAGGTTGATCAGAGTATGTGTCTTTACTCTGGAAAGTTTTTCCTCCCACAGATTCAGTTCTCTAACATGGACTCGGAATGGGTCATGGTGGTTGACTTTTGATTCCAGCTTGCAGATGTCACAGATGGTTTAGTGTCTGGTTTCTCAGTGATAGGAGCTAGAGCGACAAAATTCTAAAAACAGCATCTCTCATTACAAGACATCAGGGCTTACACCCCAAGCTAGACAAGACGTAAATTTCCAAAACCACAAAGCTGTAGCAGCCAAATCATCTTTTTCGATGGGGCTTGCATCTGGCTCTTCCATGTCTGTAAGTTCAGTCCGCTTTAGTCCTCATAGCCGTAGTCCTAACTAGGGTTGCAATGGGCCTTGAGCAAGCCCTTAGTCCTACTAGCCTGTATAAATAGATATCTACCCTCATCTTTGATATTTTAAAAGAGAAAAAGCTCACAACTTGCAGTATATCCTGGTCTCCTGCCAGGAAGTGGTTCTGACTGTCTGGCCTTCGACTGGTTTATGAAGGATTTGTACCCTTTTCTGTGATTTATATTTTCAGTTACTAAGTCTTGAGAGGAGCGGTATGAGAATCTGAAATGGATTAATCCCTGTCTCCAACTCTAGCAGCTGCCCCCTCCTCTCTTCCCCTAATCCCTCACGCCATTTGACTTATGTTTAAGGAGAGGGGAGGTGCTCAGAAGAGAAGACCCTTTCATTCCCCCCTTCATTTCAAAGTACTAACAATCCTCTCCTTTAAAAGCACTCTCGGTTTCCACGGTCCAGGCTAACTAATTCTGCATCCATTTTTCTTCAGGGGTCCACCTTCTCAGTCTTTTAACCATGATTTCAGTGCTTTTCCAAGCTCTTAACCTGACTCAGTTTTATTTGGGAACCCTAGAGACTTGAGAAAGAACTGATTATAGTACTGGGAACGTGATAAGAAAATCACACCAACAGAAAAATAGGAGCAGACAATTCACAAAGGACAAAAGATGAATTATCAGGAAATAATATTTTTCTAAGGGTTCACCATCATGATGAATCCAAGAAGTACCAGTTATAAAGCAGGGAGGTTCTGCAGCTTCTGCTGTCAGATTGGTAAAGATGAAAAAAAGCTACCACCTCAGGCTTGGTGAAGGTATCAGAAAATGGACACACTCAGATCCTGCTAGTGGCAGTAGCAGTTAGTACAGCTTTCAGGGAGGACAGCGTGGCCTTTAAGATTTTACTTCCTTATTGACTTAGCAATTCTTTTCTAATACATTGTCTGAAGAGCACATGAGTATGCTTAAATATTTATTGAACGTTCAGAGTTTATAGGAAAAGGTTGGAAGAGCATTTGATAAAAACTCAATAGTGGCTGTCTCTACAAGGGAAATTATGGGTAATTTTTTTTTTTTTTTTTTTTTTTTAGGGAGTGTTCTAATTTCATACTTTTACATGTACCTGTCCAGTTTTCCCGGCACCACTTATTGAAGAGGCTGTCCTTTCTCCACTGTACATTCCTGCCTCCTTTATCAAAGATAAGGTGACCATATGTGCGTGGGTTTATCTCTGGGCTTTCCATCCTGTTCCATTGATCTATATTTATTTTTTTGTGCCTGTACCATACTGTCTTGATTACCGTAGCTTTGTAGTATAGTCTGAAGTCAGGGAGCCTGCTTCCTCCAGCTCCATTTTTCCTTCTCAAGATGGCTTTAGCTATTTGGGGTCTTTTGTGTTTCCATATAAACTGTGAAATGTTTTGTTCTAGTTCTGTGAAAAATGCCACTTGTAGTTTGATAGGGATTGCATTGAATCTGTAGATTGCTTTGGGTAGTAGAGTCATTTTCACAATGTTGATTCTTTCAATCCAAGAACATGGTCTATCTCTCCATCTATTTGTATCATCTTTACTTTCTTTCATCAGTGTCTTACAATTTTCTGCATACAGGTCTTTTCTCTCCTTAGGTAGGTATATCCCTAGATATTTTATTCTTTTTGTTGCAGTGGTAAATGGGAGTGTTTTCTTAATTTCATTTTCAGAGTTTTCAGCATTAGTATATAGGAATGCCAGAGATTTCTGTGCATTAATTTTGTATCCTGCTACTTTACCAAATTCATTGATTAGCTCTAGGAGTTTTCTGGTAGCATCTTTAGGATTCTTTATGTATAGTATCCTGTCATCTGCAAACAGTGACAGCTTTACTTCTTCTTTTCTGATTTGGATTTCTTTTATTTCTTTTTCTTATCTGATTGCTGTGGCTAAAACTTCCAAAATGATGTGGAATAATAGTGGTGAGAGTGGGCAACCTTGTCTTGTTCCTGATCTTAGTGGAAATGGTTTCAGTTTTTCACCATTGAGGACGATGTTGGCTGTGGGTTTGTCATATATGGCCTTTATTATGTTGAGGGAGTTTCTGTCTGTGCCTACGTTCTGGAGGGCTTTTATCATAAATGGGTGTTGAATTTTGTCAAAAGCTTTCTCTGCATCTACTGAGACGATCATATGGTTTTTCTCCTTCAGTTTGTTAATATGGTGTATCACATTGATTGATTTGCGTATATTGAAGAATCCTTGCATTCCTGGGATAAACCCCACTTGATCATGGTGTATGATCCTTTTAATGTGCTGTTGGATTCTGTTTGCTAGTATTTTGTTGAGGATTTTTGCATCTTTGTCATCAGTGATTGACATCTTTGTCTGGTTTTGGTATCTGGGTGATGGTAGTTTCATAGCATGAATTTGGGAGTGTTCCTCCCTCTGCTATATTTTGGAAGAGTTTGAGAAGGATAGGTGTTAGCTATTCCGTAATGTTCAATAGAATTCGCCTCTGAAGCCATCTGGTCCTGGGCTTTTGTTTGTTGGAAGATTTTAAATCACGGTTTCAATTTCAGTGCTTGTGATTGGTTTGTTCATATTTTCTGTTTCTTCCTGGCTCAGTCTTGGCAGGTTGTGCATTTCTAAGAATTTGTCCATTTCTTCCAGGTTGTCCATTTTATTGGCATAGAGTTGCTTGTAGTAATCTCTCATGATCTTTTGTATTTCTGCAGTGTCAGTTGTTACTTCTCCTTTTTCATTTCTAATTCTATTGATTTGACTCTTCTCCCTTTTTTTCTTGATCAGTCTGGCTAATGGTTTATCGATTTTGTTTATCTTCTCAAATGACCAGCTTTTAGTTTTATTGATCTTTGCTATTGTTTCCTTCATTTCTTTTTCATTTATTTCTGATCTGATCTTTATGATTTCTTTCCTTCTGCTAACTTTGGGGTTTTTTTGTTCTTCTTTCTCTAATTGCTTTAGGTGTAAGGTTAGGTGGTTTATTTGAGATGTTTTCTTGTTTCTTAAGGTAGGATTGTATTGCTATAAACTTCCCTCTTAGAACTGCTTTTGCTGCATCTGATAGGTTTTGGGTCGTCGTGTTTTCATTGTTATTTGTTCCTAGGTTTTTTGTTTTTGTTTTTTTTTTTTTTTGAGGTACACGGGCCTCTCACTATTGTGGCCTCTCCCGTTGCGGAGCACAAGCTCCGGACGCACAGGCCCAGTGGCCATGGCTCATGGGCCCAGCCGCTCCACGGCATGCGGGATCTTCCCGGACCGGGGCACGAACCCGTGTCCCCTGCATCGGCAGGCGGACTCTCAACCACTGCGCCACCAGGGAAGCCCTCTAGGTATTTTTTGATTTCCTCTTTGATTTCTTAAGTTATCTCTTGGTTATTAAGTAGTGTATTGTTTATCTTCCATGTGTTTGTATTTTTTACAGATTTTTTCCTGTAATTGATATCTAGTCTCATAGCATTGTGGTCAGAAAAGATACTTGATACGATTTCATTTTTCTTAAATTTACCAAGGCTTGATTTGTGACCCAAGATATGATCTATCCTGGAGAATGTTCCATGAGCACTTGAGAAAAATGTGTATTCTGTTGTTTTTGGATGGAGTGTCCTATAAATATCAATTAAGTCCATCTTGTTTAATGTATCATTTAAAGCTTGTGTTTCCTTATTTATTTTCATTTTGGATGATCTGTCCATTGGTGAAAGTGGGGTGTTAAAGTCCCCTACTATGATTGTGTTACTGTCGATTTCCCCTTTTATGGCTGTTAGTATTTGCCTTGTGTATTGAGGCGCTCCTATGTTGGGTCCCTAAATATTTATAATTGTTATATCTTCTTGGATCGATCCCTTGATCATTATGTAGTGTCCTTCTTTGTCTCTTCTAATAGTCTTTATTTTAAAGTCTATTTTGTCTGATATGAGAATTGCTACTCCAGCTTTCTTTTGGTTTCCATTTGCATGGAATATCTTTTTCCATCCCCTTATGTGTCTGTATGTGTCCCTAGGTCTACGTGGGTCTCTTGTAGACAGCATATATACAGGTCTTGTTTTTGTATCCATTCAGCCAGTCTATGTCTTTTGGTGGGAGCATTTAATCCATGTACATTTAAGGTAATTATCGATATGTATGTTCCTATTCCCATTTTCTTAATTGTTTTGGGTTTGTTATTGTAGGTCTTTTCCTTCTCTTGTGTTTCTTGCCTAGAGAAGTTCCTTTAGCATTTGTTGTAAAGCTGGTTTGGTGGTGCTGAACTCTCTCAGCTTTTGCTTGTCTGTAAAGGTTTTAATTTCTCCATCAAATCTGAATGATATCCTTGCTGGGTAGAGTAATCTTGGTTGCAGGTTTTTGTCCTTCATCTCTTTAAATATAGACATATGCCAGTCCCTTCTGGCTTGAAGAGTTTCTGCTGAAAGATCCGCTGTTAACCTTATGGGGATTCCCGTGTGTGTTATTTGTTTCTTTTCCCTTGCTGCTTTTAATATGTTGTTTTTGTATTTAATTTTTGATAGTTTGATTAATATGTGTATTTGCATGTTTCTCCTTGGATTTATCCTGTATGGGACTCTCTGTGCTTCCTGGACTTGATTAACTATTTCCTTTCCCATATTAGGGAAGTTTTCAACTATAATCTCTTCAAATATTGTCTCAGTCCCTTTCTTTTTCTCTTCTTCTTCTGGGACCCCTATAATTCGAAGGTTGTTGCGTTTAATGTTGTTTCAGAGGTCTGTGAGACTGTCCTCAATTCTCTTCATTCTTTTTTCTTTATTCTGCTCTGCAGTAGTTATTTCCACTATTTGTTTGTTTGTTTGTTTTGCGGTACGTGGGCCTCTCACTGTTGTGGCCTCTCCAGTTGTGGAGCACAGGCTCCGGATGCGCAGGCTCAGTGGCCATGGCTCACAGGCCCAGCCACTCCGCTGCATGTGGGATCTTCCCAGACCAGGGCACAAACCCACATCCCCTGCATCAGCAGGCAGACTCTCAACCACTGTGCCACCAGGGAAGCCCTATTTCCACTATTTTATCTTCCAGGTCACTTATCCGTTCTTCTGCCTCAGTTATTCTGCTATTGATCCCTTCTGGAGAATTTTTAATTTCATTTATTGTGTTGTTCATCGCTGTTTGTTTGCTCTTTAGTTCTTCTAGGTCCTTGTTAAACGTTTCTTGTATTTTCTCTCTTCTATTTCCAAGATTTTGGATCATCTTTATTATCATTATTCTGAATTCTTTTTCAGGAAAACTGCCTATTTCCTCTTCATTTGTTAGGTCTGGTGGGTTTTTGCCTTACTCCTTCACCTGCTGTGTGTTTCTCTGTCTTCGCATTTTGCTTAACTTACTGTTTTTCGGGTCTCCTTTTCACAGGCTGCAGGTTTGTAGTTCCTCTTGTTTTTGGTGTCTGTTCCCAGTGGCTAAGGTTGGATCAGTGGGTTGTGTAGGCTTCCTGGTGGAGGGGACTAGTGCCTCCATTCTGGTGGATGCGGCTGGATCTTGTCTTTCTGGTGAGCAGGTCCATGTCTGGTGGTGTGTTTTGGGGTGTCTGTGGCCTTATTATGATTTTAGGCAGCCTCTCTGCTAATGGATGGGGTTGTGTTCCTGTCTTGCTATTCGTTTGGCATAGGGTGTCCAGCACTGTAACTTGCTGGTTGGTGAGTGGAGCTGGGTCTTGGCGTTGAGATGGAGATCTCTGGGAGATTCTTGCCATTTGATATTACATGGAGCTGGGAGGTCTCTTGTGGACCAGTGTCCTGAACTTGGTTCTGCCACCTCAGTGGCACATCCCTGATGCCTGGCTGGAGCACCAAGAGCCTTTCATCCACACGGCTCAGAATAAAAGGGAGAAAAAAATAGAAAGAAAGAAAGAAAGAGAGAGAGAGAGAGAAAGAGAGAAACAGGTAAAATAAAATAAAATAATGTTATTAAAATAAAAAATAATTATTAAGCAAAAAAATTTTAAACAGTAAAAAAAAAAAAAAAAAAAAAATCGGACAGACAGAACCCTAGGACAAATGGTAAAAGCAAAGCTATACAGACAAAATCACACACAGAAGCATACACAGAGACACTCCCGAAAAGAGAAAAAGGGAAAAAAATGTATATATCTTTGCTCCCAAAATCTACCTCCTCAATTTGGGATGATTCGTTGTGTATTCATGTATTCCATAGATGCAGGGTACATCAAGCTGACTGTGGAGATTTAATCCGCTGCTCTTTTGGCTGCTGGGAGAGATTTCCCTTTCTCTTCTTTGTTCGCACAGCTCCTGGGGTTCAGCTTTGGATTTGGACCCGCCTCTGTGTGTAGGTCGCCTGAGGGCGTCTGTTCTTCGCTCAGACAGGACGGGGTTAAGGAAGCAATTGATTCGGGGGCTCTGGCTCACTCAGGCCAGGGGGAGGGAGGGGCACGGAGTGCTGGGTGAGCCTGCGGCGGCAGCGGCCGGCGGTACGTTGCACCAGCCTGAGGCGTGCTGTGCGTTCTCCCCGGGAAGTTGTCCCTGGATCCCGGGACCCTGGCAGTGGCGGGCTGCACAGTCTCCTGGGAGGGGAGGTGTGTAGAGTGACCTGTGCTTGCACACAGGCTTCTTGGTGGCTGCAGCAGCAGCAGCCTTAGCGTCCCATGCCCGTCTCTGGGGTCTGCGCTTTTAGCCTCGGCTCACGCCCGTCTCTGGAGCTCCTTTAAGTAGCGGTCTTAATCCCCTCTCCTCGCGCACCAGGAAACACAGAGGCAAGAAAAAGTCTCTTGCCTCTTCGGCAGCTGCAGACTTTTTCCCGGACTCCCTCCCGGCCAGCCATGGCGCACTAACCCCCTTCAGGCTGTGTTCACACCGCCAACCCCATTCCTCTCCCTGCGATCCGACTGTAGCCCGAGCCTCAGCTCCCAGCCCCCGCCCGCCCAGGCGGGTGAGCAGACACGCCTCTCGGGCTGGTGAGTGCTGGTCAGCACTGATCCTGTGTTTGGGAATCTCTCTGCTTTGCCCTCCGCACCCCTGTTGCTGTGCTCTCCTCCGCGGCTCCGAAGCTTCCCCACTCCGCCACCCGCAGTCTCCACCCGCGAAGGGGCTTCTAGTGTGTGGAAACCTTTCCTCCTTCACAGCTCCCTCCCACTGGTGCAGGTCTCGTTCCTATTCTTTTGTCTCTGTTTTTTCTTTTTTCTTTCGCCCTACCCAGGTATATGGGGAGTTTTTTGCCTTTTGGGAGGTCTGAGGTCTTCTGCCAGCATTCAGTGGGTGTTTTGTAGGAGCTGTTCCACGTGTAGATGTATTACTGATGTATTTGTGGGGAGGAAGGTGATCTCTGCGTCTTACTCTTCCGCCATCTTGAAGCTCTTCCTACTTTTATCCTTTAGCTCATCTGTATTTCCCAGATTTTATACAATAAACATGTATTATTTTTACACTAAGGTAGAAAACAATTGCAGTTTGTTCTTTTCTCAAATGAGGAGCAAGCTTCGATATTCCCCCACCTCCTCACCCTGTTCTCCTGACCACTCATGTCTGGGCTGAGTTTGCACGTTGAACAGCTCTCTGCATTTCCCAAAACCTGTCACCTTGACGCCACGCATTTTAGCTCCTGCCCATGTCACTGAGTAGCCCTCCAGGTGTTCTTCCCTGCCATCAGTACCAGTTCAGAGTTCCAGTGTCATCATAAAGCAGTCCGTCTTCTAAGCCACCAGTTTGTACTTCCTGTTTTTCCCCTCACACTGGATGATTGAACTTTTAGAGGTGGACAGCACCTTTACATTTATCTTCATTTTATCAATAAGAAAACTTAGATACAGAGAGAAACAGTGATTTGCCCAAAGTGCCACATAGACTTAGTGCAGAACCCAGGTCCCCTGGCTTTCAGTACCTTTTCTTCCTCTACTAGACCACGCTGCCTCCACCTCCCTCTTGACTTTATTCAAGAATTTTGCTTATTCTGTTCTCATACCAAGGCATTTGAGTAAAATCTAGAACTTCACCTGCCTTCACTACCTAGTCTCAAGAATCTGTGTCCGGCTGACCTATCTAGTCCTCTTACTTAAAGGAGATGTTAATCCTCTTTTATGGGCTAAGTACTTCAATTTATATGCACATGTACACACATTAATTCTGATAAATATGCCCATTTAATCCTAAAAGCCCTTTAAAGTAGTTCCTATCCTCTGTTTACAGGTGAGAAACTGATGCTTAGAAAAGTTAGGTAACTTAACTAACTTATAAACTCAGGCCCTTTGACTCTTTCATGTTGCTTATTCATTTGGGAGGATTTTGCAGACCCCAAATGAAAATGTATAGCATCACAATAAAAGATTAAATGTTTCTCAGGAGGATTAAATCATTGCAAAATACAATTTATGAATTATTTCTGGTTTTCGTTCGTCTGTCACTCTGTATAATTGAGAATTAGTGTGTGTCTTTGTACATTTCAGGTACGAACTGTCCTAGAAGATATGTTTTGTTTTTGCATCCAGAGAAGCCATTTCACGTGATTCAAGTAAAATTTAAAAAGTCTTTGTTCATTATGTAGCAACAAGTCTCGTCATACGTGTAGAACTTGATCAAGGTTTTGGATCGTAAAGAACACTTCCTGCATAGTTTCCTAAATTCACCACCTCTTCTCTGCTCTTTCCCACCCCGGCATCATGATACATGGCCTCAGAGAGTTTTTATAAAAATGTGAGAGAGAGGCCAGAATTCATAAAAGGAAGGATATCAAAGCCAGACCTTGATGCACCTGGGAGGCCTCCAGGCTGTGATTTAGAGACTGTCAGCCTCCTGTACCTCCCATTACAATCTTTCCCTCCCATTACAATCTGTCCTCACATTCTTCATTTACAGTGACCAAAAATGACCAGTAATAGCTTAAAATTTATCTTCTAAGGGTCTGTATACTTTAAAGCAATCAAAGCCTGAGTTAAACCAGGAGATTGAATCTCTATACATAGAGCTCTGGGTCCTAGTCCTAGCTACCTCTGTGGCTTACTTGCTGTAAGATCTTAGGCAAGTTACTTCACCTCTCTGGAGCTGTTTCCTCATCTGCAAATGAGAAGGCTAATTGGATAAGATCTAAAGTTCCTTCCAGCGTTAACATATCTTTTATAACTTGACCATTGTGCATGGTACCATGTCTGTGTGAAAACACTTTCTCCTCTGGTTATGGAGCTAAGCACACCCTGTAGGCAGCATGTGGAGGAAACGTTGAAGTCAAGTCCAGGCTCTACCATGTCCCATCTGTGACTTTGGGCAAGTCACGCATTCTCACGTTTTCTGATGTCCACTCTCAACTGTATCAGTATTCCCAAACCCAGGTTTTTTTGTGAATAATGAAAATGTTTGACACTGAACTCTACAAATGCAAGTGACACCCATTGTTATAATAGCACCTGGGGGTCAGTACTGAGTAACCGACAGCCGCAAGAGCCCCGGGAGTGAAAGAAACCGTTTTTGCACAGGCTGCCGACGTGACTTATGCAGCGGCCCTGGACTCCCACTTCTGTTTTACTGCCTGATGTTACTCTGACCCCTGGCTCCTCCCTCCCACAGTTCTAAGATTTGAATATTCCTAAGCAGCACTGACCATCCAGATTATCTGTGTGAGCAGCCTGTTACTTCGAGGTTTGGTCAGAAAAGAATGTGGCAGTTTACCCCAACCCCACCCCATTCCATCTTGCGATACAACACAGGTACCCACGCATGCACACACATACCCTTTTACCCTCATGCTTTCTGCTAATGGCTAATTTTAAAAATCAGATTCTTGTTCAAGGACCTGAAGAAGGACCTGCTTTTTTGCCATTGATCCCCTGTTCTCCCCACCTCCCCAGTGAAGCCAAAAGGCAGAGATTGACAGAGGACGAGAAGGAACCAGGAACTGGGGACACAGAAATTAAGAAGAGACCTTCCCTGCCTTCAGGGCTGCTGGAGAAGCGAAAGCACAGTGTTCCAGAAAGTTCCTAATGTGGCAGGGAGGGTGGAGAAAGGCTTAGATGATGTTTGAGTGACTAATACAAAAAGGTTAGGGGGAGGTGACTGTATTTTACAGATAAGGAGATCTGTTTCAGGAACTGCCCCAGGGTCACACCCAGTCACTGGAAAGGCCAAGACAAACTGCTGTATGAAAAACAAGTAATGTTGGGGCCTTTACTTTTTATCCATTGCTTCACAAGATTGCAAATATCTGAGTGCTAAAAGGATAGAAGATCATTACTTTTTTTTTTTTTTTTTTTTAGGGAGAGAACTTTTC
>NW_020172477.1:164250-194177 GCF_003031525.2 Neophocaena asiaeorientalis asiaeorientalis
GAATAGAAAGATATTTTTTTTTTTTTTTTTTTTTAAGTGAGAGAACCTTTCGGGGTGGGGGGAATAAAACAAAAGCTAGTGTTCAGAATAATGAAAAATCAGACTTTTGGGGAAAACCATCTTACTTTTGCCAGTATGCTGAAAATTGTCCAAGATATTTTAAACATCTTTTCTTATAATGTCATGTACGGTTCAAGGTTAGTGCTGATGTTATTACACTTGTATACTTGGTTAGAACGCTGTTCTTTTTCCCTGCTGATGAGAGGCTGCTTTCTTCCTTCCTTCCTTCTTTCCTTCCTTCCTTCAATAAAAATTAGGTATAAATGAGATATGTAGCATATTGGTATTTAATTCAAAGATAGCCACATGTTATACATTTCAAAGATGGTAAATTGGTTTCACGTATAAAAATGGCTTTTTGTGCGGTATGTTAATGGTACCAAAGCAAATTATCTTGCCAAGATGCTAAAATCCATTATTTTGTTTCATCTGTGTAGTTATAGATCACCTAGATTACAGATCACCTAAAATTTGGTTTCTGTCCCTCAGTGAATATCTATTTCATCTTTGCTTATCTTGATTCCTGATAGCCTAGAAGAATACAGATTCATTAAAATGTTATACACACATACTTGAACTTTGCATTTCTTTTTCTCAGACATTTTCATTCTAGCTTTATCTTAAAGGCAGTTTATTTTTGTGATAGAAGAAACATTGTTGACAGGCCTTTAACTGGGCAAATTATAGAATGTATGTGGTCTCAGTCTCTTTGTAAGTAAAAGGAAGTATGAGCTCTTAATTCCCTTCTTTCTGTAAGAGTCTATGATTCATTACTTTGTGTCAAGTTAAGGCTCTGCTTTTTTTTTTTAATTACTTGAGAAACTTTATTTTAATGCTCTGCTTTTAATAGGTTACAGGTAGAGAGTTGTTGATGGATCGGGCTAAAGAGTTGTCTTGGAAGGCTCCTTAATGTGTCCATGTTATCACACATTAAGTTATCAGGTGTGACAAATCTGGTGGCTTCTCATGTCCTTTTGTTTTTTTAGCCAGAAGACATCAAAAGTAATCCATCTGCAGGCTTAGGTGAATTTTGTGAGATTTGACAGTTTAATAATAAGAGTATACCAGGGGTGTCACAAGCTCTCGGTTGGCAGACAATAAATGATTGTTAAAGTTAACTTAGGTGTGGTTTCATTGCTTCTCTTGGTGAGTCATAAACCATTTCTAAATGCAAGACAAAAAAAAAAAAAAGAGAGAGAGATTCAAAACTAAGCCCAGGAAGAGATATGAATACACAAAGACTTATATGCATATGTTTATGGAAGCTTTATTTTTAATAGCTAAAAGCTGGAAATAACCAAATATCCGTCAGCTGATGAATGAGTCAACAAAATGTGGTCCATTCATACAGTGAAACACTACTCAGCAATAAAACAAACTACTGATGTATGCCACAACATGGAGGAATCTCAGGAACGTTATGCTAAATGAAGGACATCAGAAAAGACTACATACTATGTAGGAAATGGTAGAAAAAGCAAAGCTATAAGGACAGAAAGCAGATGAGTTGCTGCCAGCATCTAGGGGTAAGAGGAAGGCATTGACTAGAGAGGGGCACAAGGGTCCTTTTTGGGGTGATGGAAATGTTCTACCTCATTATTTCCGTAGTGCTTATGTGTACATTTGTCAAAATACATCAAATTGTACACTTAAAATTGGTGGCTTTTATTCAGTGTAAATTATACCACAAATTTAAAAACAAACTTAGGGCAGCATCTTGAATGCCTTACAAAGTGACTACTTCATCTGGGGAAATAATCATTTTTAAACTTTGAGAGCCTATTTTTAACAAAATACTAGCAATGTTTGTTTTTATGCTGAATCTATGTAAAATTTTGACCCCTAAAATGTGTTTGTATAGAAAATGGTAAACGATCGGCTTACTTGAATATCTCATTGCATTTTTGCTTTCTCTTTACTTCTCTGCCCAACCTAGAAAAACTAATCGAGGGACTCAAATCTCCTGACACTTCTCTTCTGCTCCCTGACCTCTTGCCTATGACAGATCCTTTTGGTAGCACTTCTGATGCTGTAATTGGTAAAGTCATCATCTCTGTTTCTTCAGTCATGCATGATATGTGTGTCTGTTTCAAAAATGGCAACTAACTGGTTAACAGATCCCTACTGAGTATAGCCCTGCTGTGGAGCGGAAATGCCACGAAGCCTCCTGGTGTTGGAGTGATGCTTTGTGCTAACCCAGAAGCCAGGGCTGTTTAATCTCCCTTGTTATCGCCCCAAACGAAGTGTTATCTCTGCCTTTCAGCAGCACAGCGCCGTTATTTATTCTTGAAACACTGAGATTTCTAGAGTGAATCTCTTGTGAACTAAGGGGAATGTGGAAAAATTCACATTTTGTTACAAAAGCTTCATGAAAAAAGTTGGTTTCCAGGTGGACTTCACCTTTAGCAGATTCTTCTTTAGAAGGCCTCTGTATGTGCCAAGTGTCAGTAACTGAGAAAACATTTGCCCCACGTTGAGGCCCTATGAGTAGAATCCAGGGCAGGGGCTTGATCTGCTTGCTTTTACATTTTCTTGTGCTCCAGCCGCAAGGCAGGCAAGACCTATAAAATGTCCGGGGCCCCTGTACTACAGGAGCACAAAGTCCTAGAACTCAGAAATGCTATGACCCTTCAGAGAGATGTTCCTCCAGCTGGGGCATGTCACATGGTAAAGAGTACCTCCAGCTACAGCATGGCATGGGATTTGAGGTGGACTAGTGGCCTTTGCAAGGCACAGAGCATGTTTGGCCCCAAGTTGATCCCTTAAGCAAAGCACAGTTACCAGAAGACATTAAGGTGCCTTTGAGCCTATGTCTTCTGACACGTAAGAGGTCTGCTTGAATAGCTCGCATTCAGCATTTATCTGTAAAAACTGAGAATCACCGAGACTAGCCACCGTGGTTCACCTTGCACGTGCCTGCTCTGTCAGTGAAGCCCAGACACTCGAAGCAGCAGAAAGCAAGCAACTTACTGTGCTTTCCATCTTACCTGAGGTGGGCATTTTAGAGACAAGCAGAAGAAAGCCTTCACAGAATCATCCAAGGAACCTTCTGATTACCTTTCCCTTACCCTTTCCTCTCCTCTCTTAATGCTCTGTTACAAAAGAAAAAGCTGATGTTGCTGTTGAGAGTCTGATACCAGGACTGGAGCCCCCGGCGGCCCAGCGCCTCCCCTCTCAGACGGAATCTGTGACCTCAAACCGCACAGGTCAGTCAGGAGTCTCTGGGGCTGCAGGAACTGGTCAGTTCGGGGAGCCCTCTGAGTCAGGCTTTCCACCTGCGGCAGATGGTCCTGGGCTTATTTCACAGCCTGGTTAGTTCCTCCTGGAATGGATGCTCTGCATCATTACAGCCCCAGCTTTAGATGTTGAGCGATGTGTTTCCTCACTAAAGAGTAGAGTACCTTTTTGGAGCCATGTTCTTTGTAGAGTGATACCTGGGCTTTCTTTGATTTCAGTCTGTCTTTATTGAAGATTTTTGTCACTGGTGGCGGGTTCCCTCTACTTCCTTAATTAAAGAACTCTGCTGAGTTGTAAGGATGCCCTTAACTCCTCCTGGGTACTGAGCAGTCTTTTGGATCTAACAATGTCAGTGATGTCCATGGGGGCTCGTGTTATGTGTGTTAACATTCTATTCCCAGCACAGAGCTTTAATCAAATCTAGGTGATTTGCTATTAAATTGTAGGCAAAGTTGAAATCTTCCCTGGATCCATTCCTTAACTACAATTCCTTAAATACAGATTTGATAACCTTCATTTTTATTGAGTCCATAATTACCTTGATAAAAGTGTCCACTTTGCTTACTTGGAACAGAAACAATTAGAAGTCTAGGAAATATGAGAATAAACTCATCCAGGTTAAAAAAAAAAATGACACAGAAGACAATATGGTTCTTTTTCCTTGTGCTTACTTGGCTGTTTTCTCCTAGAAAACTCCCCCAGAAAACAATTTATGTGTTGAAATACTTGAACTCTGAATTTAATCTTCCTTCTGTTCCTTAACTAAAAGCAAAATCATGTGTTCCAAGGAGCAATTCAGATTTAAAGAATACTAATAAGAGACAAGATCATTCTATTTTGAATGGGGATTGGGTTGAGTTCTAAAACAGTACTGCCTAATCATGCCATATTCTGCTAATAAGAAGCCAGGGACAACCCCCTTCTTTGTCAGCTTGGATACCTCATCTTATAGCAACTTTTTTCAGTGAATGTTTAGGGAAAGTTTAAGTGAAACTCTTTAGTTGCGAAGTCCTTTTTCCCAAATGACATTTGCTGAGAACTGAGTTGCCAAAGTTTTATTGACATCCAGACCATTTACTTGCTTAACCAGCAACCTCTGGGCAAAAAAATTCTTCCATATTTATATATATCTGTTAAGAGAAGTTTAGAAATACATGTTTCTCTAGATGAAAATACAGGGTGCTTAACGGGTTTCTTTTGGTTTTCCTTCTCCCGCCTTGGCTTGTATGTATAATGTATTGGGTTGGCCAAAAAGTTCGTTCGGGTTTTTGTACGCGCTTACGGAAAAACCCGAACGAACTTTTTGGCCAACGCAATAAATGCAGTAACTTAAAGGCTAAGACCTAACCTCATGATATCGTTGTGTGTGCCATTTAATGCCATCACTGACCTGGGATGCTGTTAATCTGGACTCAGATTCTCTCACCGGGGAAGATTCCCTGATTGATTGCTCTCTGCTTTCTAACCCTACTACTGACCTTCTGGAAGAATTTGCCCCCATAGCGATCTCTGCTCCGGCCCATAAAGGTAAATGCTTTCCTCTTCTTGGGCCCACATGTATCCTTAGAGGAGAAGAACTGAGCAACTCCCGAGAATTTTCCTTGACAAAAGTCTTTGCTAGTGAAGTTTTTTAACCACCTCCTTAAGTGGAAAACTTGAGTTTGTACCCTTAGCCCCTGTGTTAAAGTTCCTCTCAGTAAGAATATTGAATAAGGCTGGGACAACAGACTGTGGAGATGTTGCTTTCTGGCAGTCACCTGGAATGCAGATATTCCATGCTTTCTATTAAAGACAGAGCTACATACCTTTGCAGTCAGCCCAGGGTTGAGTTGACTGTCCACTGACTGACTATAATTAGATACTTGTTGGCCTTAGAACTTAAAACTGTTTCATTAAATCAGATTTAAAGTTTTTTGATAGTGATCACTACAATAAAGAAAAAAGCATCAGTCTTCAAAAGTCAGTCTCAAAGATTGAACTCGTAAAAGTTTTGAATTTTAGTTAACCTTTGAGTCATGATTAATTACTGGGTTTCTCTTTCTAATCTACTGTTTCCATTTATTAGTCTTGGGTTAATACTGGTTTGAAATTCTGAGGGACAGAGGTAGCTTGAATTGAGTGCTATTCAGTGAGTAGTTCATGAGAGTGACAGGCACTATGCCTGGCTTACCGTACGCAGGCATTCACTAAACTTTCTGGGCTTAGATAGTGAACGTGGTTTTCTGGAAGGAGCAAATACATATTAAAGGAACAGCTTGTAAGTCCTTTCTGAAGGAAATTTAGGAAGGAAGCCTCCCTGAGATGACTAAAAAATAATTAGCCTTTGGTTTGCAATGGTAATAGCTGAGTTTTTGTTTTTACCCTTAATAGCATTAAAATAACCATGTTTTTCTAGAGCGTGTAGAGAGAAGTTACCTATTTAGCCAATTATGTCTGACAGGAGTGTGTCAGCAGCAATGAGTAATTACAGAGAAACATCACTTGCAAAATAGGTGCTCAGCTAGCACTTGCTTGTAGAATGGAGAAGAACTTCTAGTACACTTCAGCTTGAAATCTCAGTGCATGTGATCTTCTGCCCCAACGTTACTGGGGCATCAGTGTTTGAATGTCTTTTTTCCCAATCACAGGGCAGTGAGTTCTTTCAGAAGTATTCTGTTTGCCTTGTATACACTGGTTACTTCTTAAAGGGTGACTGATTATCTCCACGCTGCCCTTGTTTTTTGAGTGTTTCTGAATATTGTTAGTCCGGCCTCTGTTTGCTCAATAAAGAAGATAAATGACTAAATCCCGTGCCTTTGTGAATTACTGACGGTGAAGAGATATCTCACAATAGCTACATTTAATGACCTTATAAAGGTAGGGAGAATTCTTCCTATAACACTTCTCCCTTCTCATTTATGGAAGTCTTAACACGGCCAGCTCTGAAGCATTTTTTCCTATTTCCCCAAGTTTTCCAGCTTTACTACTTTTATTTCAACTCAGGAAAATAAGCATTTTCATCTTTAAAAACAACAGTGATTGTACAGTTGGGAACTGTGTGCCTCTTATGTATTCTCTCATTTGCTAATCTCTACCTCTGTTGTTTCTGCTTGTGTACTTGCATTCTGTATTAAGCTGCGGAAGATAGTAATCTCATCTCAGGTTTTGATGTCCCTGAGGGCTCGGACAAGGTGGCAGAAGATGAGTTTGACCCTATTCCTGTATTGATAACCAAAAACCCACAAGGTAAGAAAGAGAGGATGGGGAAAAGAGAAGAGTTTGACATCAGCTCTCTTCAAAATAGTAATGTACCTAATCTACAAGGTGTGTGTGGGGGAGGAAGCATCAACATTTAATGAAGGAAATTGAGGGTAATAACAATCATTATGGGCTGGACCAGTGTAGATAGATGGAGACACAGGTAAAGGTACTAATATAGGTATCTTAAAGCATGACCATGGTGTTTATTTAGAGAGAAGAAAAATAATATTTGACTAAAAGTAATAATTTGACTAAAAGCTGGTTTTTACGAAGTGTCAGGCTAAAAATAAAGTGATCTTCAGTCAATGGAAACCTGAAGATATATATATAAAAAAAAAATGCATAGGATATTTCTTATCATAATTAGAACAATCTGTAATAAATATTCTTCCCAAAGAGATTAACAATGGTACTTTGATATCATTTGCATCTTTTGGACATTTGTGGAGCATGCTTTTTCTTCTTTGTTGTTTTAAAATCATTTGACCATGCCATAAAACACTGAATTGCCCTAAGACCATATATATATACATATATATATGTATATATATATACACACACACACACATATATATACACACATATACACACATATATATACATATATATATAGGTGTTATTTACATTTATTTATTTTCTACGCTCAAAAACCCAAAGCTGTTTTGTTTTTTTTTAACATCTTTATTGTAGTATAATTGCTTTACAGTGTTGTGTTAGTTACTGCTGTATAACAAAGTGAATCAGCTATACATATACACATATTCCCATATCCCCTCCCTCTTGCATCTCCCTCCCACCCTCCCTATCCCATCCCCCATCTATATATTTTTAAACCATGTTTTTATTACAGTAGTCTTAATAACCAATTCCTCCCCAAATCAAAAATCACGGATTTTTACTTTACAGGGAAATGAGTTGATGTTACCAGGAAGTTAGTGTACAGCCAGCAGTTCTCAGGCAAAATAGCTATTCATTTGAAAATAGCATCCTCTTTGCAAGGTCTCCTGCCTACAGTAGGGTATGCACACAGTGCTTGAACGTTTGGTGGGAGGTGGTGGATCGCTAATTTATATGTTTAAAAATTAACATCTAAGAGTTTGAAAAATGTAAATTGTTGTTTCTCTAGGGTGTTTTGGTTTGTTTTGTTTCTCCTTTGCTTGTTCTGCACATCTAAACCCTAACCCTCTGTGTTTTGTACTGAATTCCTATCTCTCCACTTCCAGGTGGGCACTCTAGAAACAGCAGTGGGAGCTCTGAGTCCAGTCTTCCCAACCTAGCCAGGTCTTTACTGCTGGTGGATCAGCTCATAGACCTGTAGCCGTGACCCAGTAGCAGATGCAGTTCTGTAACCTTCATACCGTAATATACGTTTTCATTACAGAGTTAAAAGAAAATGATTTTTTTTTTAAATCTGCAAATAAGGGGCCTTCTAGCCCTAATCTCCTACTACCCCTTGCCTTCTCCCATAGAGATGATAAGGAAAGAAAATCACTTTGGCCCTCCAGATACTCCTTGGCCAGCTCCTCTCTGTTAGTTTGCTGTGTTTTCTCATTACCCTTCTTCAATAGCATTATCTTAAATCAAACGCTAGATGCCATGAGCTTCACCTCTGCTGGAATTGACTCCGCCAAAAGCTTAACTGTAACTGAAACTAGTGAATTGACACCTTTGTCTCATTCTTGCTAGGAATGGCCTCCCAAATCAATCCTCCCAACCCCATCTCCTTTGGCCCGTTGCTGATGAATGTGTTTCTCTGTTTTTGCTTTTTATGCTGCTGCATTATCATGAGGACATGGCTTCTTCAGTTGGTCTTAACTCGAGGTAGTAACCTGGAGATAGGTGTGTGGTTTAAGAGAGGGTAAAACTGACTGATGGTATATGTTTGGAAAGAGAAATTGAGCCCAGCTCTAGCCAACCAACTTTGACCTTGTTTGATCGTAGACTTAGCCAAGGGATTTCACACCCCATGCAACCTGCCCAGCATTCGTCCAGCACTCTGGCTTCCATTGAACCGTGATTTCTCAGATCTGGAGACATGACTGCAAGTACTTGAGATCCTTGGATAAAATGTGTACATTATATAAATTCCAAGTATTGCCATTCCTTTTCGTGTTAACTGTCCCAAGCCGGGATCTCAGAATTAGACCAAAACCAGACAGTGGTGGTAATATGATACCTTTTATTAGAAAACTTTTCATGGAGAAACAGATGTATTTTTCTTGTGATTTTTATTTTGAATCAAATATTGTAAATTGTGTATAAATGAAGACGCTGAATAGTTCTGTTTCCACTTGGCGTTTCAAGTCCGATATCAGGTGTCTGTACAGGGTTTTGATCTCTTTCCCTTGTATAACTAACTACGCAGCAATCCTACAGTGTAACATATGGAATCATTTTGAGTAGACTTGTGTGTTGCTATAAGCTTTCAGCAGGTCCTCTGTCTTTGTAGAATAAGCATGTTGTTTATTTTCAGATAATCAGAAATAAGTATGCTGACACACTAGGCACAGTTTGACTCGGGCTACTTACCTTTCTTTCTCTCTGATGTTTGAATTGAAGGATGCAGCCAATGAAATATGTTCAGTTGGTTTTCCTTGGCATCCTAGATTTAAAAAAACAAAACAAACCATAGTTTCTCACTAACCTTAGAATATTGTTCATAAAATAAATAAAGGCCCCTGCACTAATGTGACAACATGACTCATGGTCACCCTCTGTATATGTCCTTACTCACCGAAGTATATTTTTTTCCTTCCATGCAAAGCAGTTTTATAAAATCACCCTTTTGAAAGAGGTAGGCACAGAGAACCCCATTTGGTTCTCTTCCTTGAGTGCCATTTTTATGGTCAGAAGGGAACTTCTTAGTTGATCAGATTTGTACCAATAAAATTCCAGGTCCATTGCTTATTTCCCTGTCTAGCACTTTTGTTCTTCTTCTTCACGTTTGCTCTTTAAGGGGGAAAAAAAGAAAGCTGAACAGCAACAACCGCCTGCAAAACCTTGTACCCTGGAGGTCAAGCTTTGACCCCAGCAATGTGAGAACAGCCTTTGAAAGGTATCAGAGGAAAAATTGGAACCTTTCAGTCTTCCTTCTGACTTTAAGTACTTCCGTGTCAGCTGAAACTAGACACACTAAGTACAGGCCTCTGTTAGGATAATGGGTCATTTCCGAAATTGAGGGAGGCACAACCTACCTGCTGAGGGTTAAAAAAGATCCTCGGGCTTCCCTGGTGGCGCAGTGGTTGAGAGTCCGCCTGCCAATGCAGTGGACACGGGTTCGTGCCCCGGTCTGGGAAGATCCCACATGCCGCGGAGCGGCTGGGCCCGTGAGCCATGGCCGCTGAGCCTGCGCGTCCGGAGCCTGTGCTCCGCAACGGGAGAGGCCACAACAGTTAGAGGCCCGCGTACCGCAAAAAAAAAAAGATATCCTCGAAGAGCTCTCCATGATTGGAGAGCAGTGAAAATGGGACTTGGTTTGCCCCTTTATGGACAGGAATATTACTGAAGATCAAAATGGTATTCTTTTTCCCAGACATAGAAAGAATATATAAACTAATGAAAGAGATGTTTATTTTTAAATAAGAATAATGTTTTATGCCTATGTTTTCCAGTTTGATTTTTTTTCATACATACATGTTAGAAATATAATGAAATATCTAGTTTCTCAATTTAATTGAAACCACGAAGAGTACAGTTTAGAAATTAGGTAAGTGTCTCTAAATTATTCCTTTCATGTATTACCCGTAATCACATTGAGATATATTATCTAGTCATTTGGCTCAATAAAGCTTAATGGAGAATGTTAATGAAAATGAATAGACTAGAAACGAGAGAGACTGGGTGGAGGAAGCCTGAGGGGGATAATGACATGAAATTATCTTGAGTTTATGCTTTAGGAGTAGGGCTTCAAAGGAGAGAACTATTTTTCTGCTAAAGAAGACATGTGAGTGACTTGATTAAAGGGACCTCTTTAGTTTATAGCATCATCCTTGAGCTAAAAGGGGTTTATTTGAGATGAGTATAGTATGCTAATAATTGATAGAACTTTGAAACTGTAGACTGAGCTACAATAGGGACCTTAGAGATTATTCTAGTCCATCCACTTCGTTTCACAGATGTGGGACCTAAAGCAGGTGGTGGGAGAAGAGACCCGGGCAGGACAGGCCACCTGGGAGCTTGTCCTGACCTTTGCCAGTCCCTGGCCTAGTGGGGCTTCAGCAGGGGCTTCACTTCTTAGGGCTGCTCCTTACTGACAATGATGGGTTTGGACTAGATGGTTTTCAAGGTTATAGGATTCTAGGGTTCTAAGTATTTATTATGATGCTTCAGGAGGACTATGAAGGATTTATATAATCCTGATGTTCTTCAGTTATCTTCTGTAGCTCTTACTATTACTGTAGCAGTATTTACATTTTAGAGAGTTACAGTGGGCTTTCACTAACCCAGGTTGCTCTCTCTCTTAGTTATCTGAAGAGACCCATAAATCATCACAGAGTTTTGGACATAGATTTTCCTTTTTTTTTAATATTACACACACGTATCTACCCATTCCAACAAAACAGTATCAGAAGATTTCAATTCTTTTAAACTGTATAATCGAGGACCTGCCATTTAAAAATGGACAAATAACTGTAAGCATATGTTTCTGATTTGCTCTTATTCCGACTGTGCAAAAGTAGTACCTGTACCAGAAAACATCACAAATTGGATTTTTTTCGCTTTACAGCATTCAGATAACTAGATCACCAAATTCAAGTCCCAGTGTTTTTAAAAGCACAGCCCTCAGAGGAGATAAGCTTTAAATGGACACTTCTAAATGTGATTATAATTAATGATTTCTTTAGCAGACGTATCAGAGTTGCGATACCTAATTGAGTGTTCCCTTCAAAGGCATCTGGTTTTACTTGGGAAACATACTTATTCTAATGATGCTGCCACCATTTATGTTATTTTTGAAACTTCTCTCCTTAGAAATATTCAATACTATCAAGAAAGATAATAAAATATAAGAAAATCAGTTGTATTATCTAATTAGTATCGCTTTCAGCATCTGAAAGTAGTATGCTCTCTTTCTTGATCTTTTCCTACCGCTCTTGGTTCTAAGTAACATTTAGATGTTTCCAAAAAGCAAAATCACTCGCCTAAGCTGAAGAGTGGTTACTGCTGAAGAGGGTAAGAAGAATGAGTAATTCACCGAAGATTCCCAGAGAGGACCTTATGATGGAATGCGACGACAAGCAGTCTTAACTTCCTTAATATTCTGAATAAGGGAACTTATACGATTTCACCTGTCTTTAGTATGGTTTGGAAAATTGAAAGATAGGGGTTCTAAAATACCTCTGAAAGAGGTTGTCACTTTGTTCAGTGTCATTTGATACTGGACTTGGCTCTTCCCAAATTAGAATTATAGAACTCGGATTGCTAATAATTACAGGAGAACAAATCCAGGAAAATAACCTGTTTTACTCAAGATGAAATATTAGCTTTGTTTCTAATCCTTTTTTCGGGGTCTCCTGAGATAAATGATTCAAACCAACACAACCTCTCCCCACCGACCGCCCAGGTCAGGAACAGTTCTGCCTTCAGTAGTGCTGGGGGAAGGAGGAGACTTTTGGGGTTGACCTCAGCCCAGAGGTGTGGAGGCATATGAATGCAGCTGAACAGATGCAGATTGTAGAGAACTTCGGCCAAAATAAAGTCTCCCATGCCGATGTTTGTCTATAGTTCCAGGAGTCTTAGCTTTCTCAGTCTGTAAGATTCAGGATTCTGTAGCCATGAACTTAGAGTTTGGGGATAAAAATGACAGGATTGCCCAAACTACTGAATTAAGCAGATTAGAGGCTGCCAGGCAGAACAGAGAAACTATTAGATGGATACTTAAAATGGTACCTTTACTGAAACACTCCAGATATTACAAAGCCATCTTTTATTCCTCTCAAGAGACTGTAATTTTACCAGCACAAAGTTATTAGCCTTTTCCTTTTCCCCACTAGTAATGTTCCTAGAGTTGGATGTGCTTGGATTTCTTGAGTCAGAATGAATCCCAGATGGCCTCCATTTCAAATAATCTGTAACAAGATACTATTTTGTTTCTCTTGGGTTTCCTTTCACTGTGATGGGGGAGAGAGGTTCTTTGGACAATGCTGATCTGTGCAGCAGCATGGTAGTTGCTAGAATGGAAGATATCTTCCTGGTTCCCACTCTGATGTAGCCTTGCCCTAGGAGTATTCTCTGCCCTGTCGCACACGGCCTCATCACATGGATGTGTATTCACCACAGACCTTTATCCTGTCCTCCCAAGAAGACAAAGCAAACAGAGGTACATGAAGCTATCTTATACAGAAAAATGTGAAATTTGAACTTTGCTACACAAGTATTGTATAAAAAACAAGTCTGTAAACAAGTTTCTTATGTAAACATACAGGAAAATAAAGACTTTTATCTGTTAAAACAGGAGCATGACGTTCAGAGCTATAACTAAATAACTTACAGTAGCTGCTCTTCTCCTGATCTGAAAACCCACTTTTGCGAGAAGGATTTAAACATATTGTTGAGTGACCATAAGCACCTGTGCACAAGGAAAGTGCAGACACGTATGAGAGACGTGCAGAGGACATTTTAATGAGTCATGGCTACCCCGGCTTCATCTGCAGTCATAGAGAATAAACCCCTGTGAGCCTGCATTTGATATGACCAGACATGGAGCTGTAAAAGCGAGCACAGATTTGCAGCTACCCTCCTCTAATTTAATCTTTAATGTACCCAGGCCAATTTAATTAAACATTTTATGTTGGCAACGGCAGTTTCATGCCCAGGGAGAAATCTCTCTCGTTTAATTGCTCTATTGGCTTGAGAGACCCAGGGTCTCTAGCCAGTGTTGTCCCCCATCAAATATCTTATTCTCCAGGCGTGGGTTTTAATGCAACTCCACAGCATATGGTAGAACCCAGTGCTTAATTTTATTATCTAAGCAAAAGGTCATGGAAATTATTAGTTTGACGTACATCTCCTGATTCCCTGATTCAGCTCTGAGAGTGTGAATTTCATTTGGTGCTACATTTCTGAAGTTCTTGTAAAGGGTATTTTGCTTTCTATTTGCTAACTATACGAGAAGGTTTCTCAATACTCCCAAGACTTCACCTTCAGTTTTGGGCAAGAACTATGTCTTTGACACTCCCTATAACTGTTATTTCTCTTTATAGTATGGGAGAAAGTAAAATTCTGGTCACGCATGATATATTGCACTCAGGAATATCCAGCCTGCAATTTAAGACTTCAGATTTTCATTCTTTTTTAGGAAACACTGGCCCTCACTGTCCATCAGATAAAATTTCCAGGGTAAACCTATTCTAAATTATTCAGCACTTTGGGTTGCTTTGGAAATTAATAGGGAATTGGTGAGGATAGTTGCCAAAGCATCAGATACTTTTGAGGATGCCTTCTTTCTGAAGCATATACGCTCTTACTGAAATCGACATTAATTTGCAGCCTCAAAATAGACTAAAATGGAGTTATTCCTAGTGGAAGTGTCAAAAAGTGTGCTTAACCTCAACGTGGCACGCAGTCCTACATCAGAGCAAGAAAAAGAAGTGTGTTTTGACTTCTTGCTTAATTTAATGTGCTAAAGCAAAATGAAAAGAGACATGACTTAATTTGAGGAAATTAGAACAAAATGCCCTACCTTAAGCTTCCTGATAAGGAAGACCCTTATGCTTGATAAGGGAGACCCTGACCCTGTGAGGCCAGGTCCCAGGTTTAAGCCCAAAGCCCCCGCCCATCACTCCCCACCCCTACCCCAAGAACAACTGGCTAGCTTTATTGAGTTTTCTGGTCACAGGGCATCTGCTCTGCATGCCATTGGTTTCCAAAGGAACTGGGCCAAGGCACTGAGGTTAAATTAGTATAAGTCTTTCATTGCTAGTAGGCAGACTGCTTCCAACATGTTTTTCTGACAGTACAAGGCTATATTCATATACAAGGACTGTTCACCCTGAAAATACATGCTTTCCCTCCCTGCAATAACACACGCATATTCAAAAAAAAAAAAACCCTCTAACTACCAACAAGATTTAATGCCTACCTTCTGTTTACAATTATTTAGAATCTGTCCTTCTCTTGACTGCTTTGTTTCTTGTGCTGCCACCACCAAAATTCCCTGAGGGAATGTGGATGTCTGCGTGCCCCATACCCACTGCGTGTCTTTGTTCTCCAGAACGCCAGGCTTGGAGGGTTACGAAGGGTGGTTGCTCTCAGCCTTGGTCATACTGCACCTCCTCTAAAAAGAATGGAAAGGTTAAGAGATCTGGCCTTCAAGGGAAAATCCTTTAAAGGTGCTTTTCCAATCCTATAGAGCAGATTCATGTTCAAAGAGAGAGATGAAATAGGTCTGGCCTTGTTTTGAAGGACTGGAGACTAGTTCTCCTTTCAAACTTGATGTTATAGTATTTTTGTGACTATATAAGTTTTTAAAAGTTGTCGCAATTTTAGGTGTGATTTTTCCTATTCAGCATGAAGGTCATGGAATATGCTCTGAGTTGGCAGGTTTACAGTTGACTTGACCAAGAACTCACTTTTAACGTAAGTAATTTAGATAGGTTAGGAATGCCCTTCTAGCCTGTCTGACCCTGCACATGGGTACCCCTACTTGGTACTTTACAGCTCTCACAATGTACTCTAACACTGCAGGCATCCGAGATGCCCTGCGTTCTATAGGTAGCTGCTTTTTGGAGGTCTGTGCACACAATTTGATTTGACTACATGCCATTTAAATTTCCCCAGAACACTAGCTTCAGTCAAACTAGTGCTCATTTTCATTATTGGTTCCCATGGTGGCCGGAGTTGGTCATGACTAAATTTGCCAGTTTTCTCCTGAGAGATATTTTGCTCTCCCATAGAAGCACATCAGCTTTTAGGGTGGTTTTGGAAGATGAGAAGTCATGACTTAATTTTGGGAACTAAAAACTGTCCAACTGATAACTGTGTTAGAAAGCGGTTCAAGGAGTTTTGGGGGCCATTCGTACCACTTTGCTCAGCAAATCTTATCTTGGAAAACTTCTCTGCCCCATTTCATTTGAATTTCCCCACAGACATCATCATCTGGGAATCACTGTGACAGATCTCACATCGATATACTCGCCTGAGAGATTAGAATTATGTCTTTCCACATATATTGCAAAGGAGAAGGTGTTCCGTTTATCTCCTGTCCCCTGACTAACGCTTTCCTATCACCATATGGGTGCACATACTAAAGTTATAATGCAAGGAAACATTTATCCTCTTCATATACTATTCAGAAAGCCATTTGGCACCAGTACAGAATTTAACTTAAAGACCCTGTAATTTGGAATTCACCAAATACATTCAGAGTTCTAGAAAGAGAAATAAAAATGGTGGCGGGGTGAGGGGGGGACCCACCTTTTTTGTTTCTGAAAACAATATTTAAGGTCAGAACTGTTTAAAAAGAAGCACTGCTAAAAAGTTACAGGATTCAGAGAAACATAGTATTTTTGTACAGTATCTTCTAAAATGTTCAGATCTCTCTCTACATCTCTTTACAATGTAATGCCTCTAAGTAACTGGTTTC
Source organism: Neophocaena asiaeorientalis asiaeorientalis (assembly GCF_003031525.2). Lineage (NCBI taxonomy): Eukaryota > Metazoa > Chordata > Mammalia > Artiodactyla > Phocoenidae > Neophocaena > Neophocaena asiaeorientalis. The sequence goes on from NW_020172477.1 coordinate 180,371, forward strand.
CCAATAAATTGATTTTGATGCCGCTTCTGCTGTGTTCTGTGTGATTAATTCAAGCAGAAACTTTAGCAGGGGAAAATTGTTAGCAGAAGTTTCTACTACCTAATGGTTTGCTTAGAAGGGGAGAGGGTAACGTGGGGAGGGGATGATTGAATTTCCTCTGTACAGAGGTTCTGAGTCATCTATAAGAGTCCAAATCATGGTACCTATAATTTCTTACCCTGGTGGGTTGGGAAACCCATGATGACATGATATCTCTACCCCCAGCCACGCCTTTCTCTGGATTCTTCTTGCTTAGTTACATATGCCTTTTTCCTGCCCTCTTGCTAACATGTGCCCAATGACATACTTCCAACCTGCTAATATTTCTTGGAAGGTAAGCTCTCTTGCATTCTGATAATTGTCTATTTGATTTTAAAAGCCAGAGCACCCTGAGGCACCTCTACCTAGATAGAAATAGATTGGTTTATTAGAGTTTGCAAATACTTCTGTAATTACCTGTGCATTTTACTCCTTCTGCTTAAAGAACTTTATGATGGATTCATTTAAGCAGAGGAGATCTTTGCTAACTTAGAAGACTGAAAACAAAATTCCAGGGCAACTCTAGCTGAAGGTGATTGATTTAATATGATTTTGATTATGTCTCCTCCCCTTAGAAAGTGCCTTCAGTATTCATATTTGAGGCACTCTTGTGCTCTTTGAATAGTGCTTATGATGTAAATCATCAAGTAATTTTGCATTTATCAAGCAGCCACGTTCTCCTGCTTTGGCGGGGTGGGGTGGGGGGGGGAGGTTCCATCCTCAGTTACAGGCAGTGTGGAGCAGATGACCACATGTCGCATCTGATTTGAGTTTGTCCCCAGACAGTATTTCTGCATCAGCCAGAACTGTCATGGTGGATGTGGAGATGAGTGACTGGGTTTGTTTTCATTCCATCCTTAGCCAGCACCAGGTAGAGCAGGTGTCAGTGCCTGGCCCCGTGTGTAGGAGCATTGCATAGTTACGCTGAATGTCTTTGTGCCTAACATCTTCATCTGCTTTCCTGCACATCGTGCCTATCGTGTTCCGAAATGTGAGACCGTGATTGGTTGTGTTCCAGTTTGTGTGCAGTTTCCTTGCCTGACTTTTCTTTTTCTGTTTTTCCTTTTCCATTTTCAACATCTATTATTTGGTTCCACAATGTTTCTGCCACGGGTTGACCATTAAATGTTACAAGGAGAGTTGAATGGACCTGTGCATTAATTCTGCGTTTTGTGCTTTTCTAGGTATCCAGAGAGAGCCCAATCCCTATCCTGTAATAACTGTAGAGCACTTTAAAGAATCAACGGGTTTTAAAGACCTTCCCCTGTATCCAGACCCCTCCAGAGTACCTGGAATGAAAACTCAGAACAGTTTAGAATATGACTACTTGGCCCGAGATGGCCCTTCCAGCAACAGCTCGTTCCACAGCAGTGAAGAGGAGGGGACCGACCTCGAGGGGGACATGCTGGACTGCAGTGGGTCTCGACCTCTCCTCTTGGAGTCGTCAGAAGAGGATGAGAGCTGCAGGCCTCCGCAGGGGAAGCTGGGAGGAGCCACTCCTTTCGCTCAGCCAGAAGTCTCTCCTGAGCAAGCCAAGGCAGCGCAAGGTGGAAGAAAGAACCAGTTCGGAGCCCTCACGCAGCCAACCGCTGACGGACTCGGTGAGCCAGATGTTTTCGCCACTGCTCCCTTCAGGAGCTCGAGGGTTCCCGCTGATGACGTGGACATTTTCACCAAAGCCCCATTTGTCTGCAAGGGCAGCGTGGCTCCTTCCCAGCCAGAGGAGGCGGACGTGTTCTTGAGAGCTCCTTTCACTAAGAAGAAAAGCATGGAGGAGTTAACCATTGCCCAGAGCGCCTCCCCGGAGTCTCCTGCGCAGCCCGGTCTCCTCCGTCAGACCAATGACATCCCTCTGCTCCCGGGCCTTGATCGAGCCGTGCATCCCTCTGTCCGAGCTCAGTATTCCATGGCTGGTTTTGCCCAACCGTCTAACCACCCCTCCCATTCTGTACAAGCAGCAGACCATCTTGACAGCGTCTCTCCCAGGGGCACCTCTCTGGAATCTGGCGCCCATCCTAATGACAGAAACAAAGGACCTCAGCCCCAGAAAGAATCTGTCTCAGGCCCCGTGGCTGGCAAACCATTCCGACCCCAGTCTTTATCCAAATATTCCCGTCACTATAGCCCAGAAGATGAGCCAAGTCCAGAAGCCCAGCCCATCGCTGCCTACAAAATTGTTTCGCAAACCAATAAGCAGTCGATAGCTGGCTCTGTTTCCGTCACATCCCTTTCCTCCAGGACTACGGAGCTGACAGCTGCTGATCCTTTTGCTTTAGCGCCCTTTCCTTCGAAATCAGGCAAGCAGAAACCTTAGGAGCCATACCTGAGCCTTAGGCCTCTGTCTCTACCCCACCCTTAATACCCACCACATCACTCCCAGCTGAGCCTTCCTAAGAAGAAATATGGACATATCAATTATTATCTTCCAGTTCCATGAGTCAGCAGGAATTCTTCAGTCAGCAAACTCAGTCGAGGTGATAACTTAGTTGAAACTCCTTTAAGTTATGCTCAATTCTTTTGTTTATATTGATTTCTGGACTTCCAGGCATTTCCATCTCCACCTCCACCCAGAGCTCTGCTTTTTGTTGTTTGCCTAGAAACTGTTTAAGTCTAGAACTACTTCCCAGTAAATCCAGAAATAACTTCCCAAAGGGGCCATGTTATTGCTAGTTTGACTCCTGTAGTTCCTGTTCTGAGTCATGTCTATCAAGGAATCAAGATGAGTTCCTCCCGGACTTGGTTTCATACGCTTGAAGAGGGTATATTTCAGGAAAGAAAACCAGATAAAAATTCTGCACGTCAAAAGGAAGTGTAATCCCGCAGATACTAATCATTCCTGTGAAGCCGGCAGCTCTAGAAGGATTCTCCGGATCTGAGTCTGTGCAAGCCACACGGGTCCTCGTGCATGAGTGTCTGTGGGTGTGTGACGTGTGTCAGATCCTTTCCTTTGTAGAAATGCGAACAGATATCTATGCTCGTGTCTAATAGTGTTGAGCCTTCCCCATGTGCACACTTTAAAAATTCGTGTGAGTGCACAGCTATGTGTGTGCATGTCTGTGTGCACAGGAAACATTCTTCCTTTAGCTAAACCCTGTCCCACCTCGCGTACCTCCACAATCACTCATTTGCTGACATTGGTCTCCTGACCTAACTGACTTGAACCCTGTTTTTATTGAGTTCTTTTCTCATGGCATAATTGAATTCATTGGAATGTATAGGAAAATCCTGTTGGAACTGAAGTTTCTAGGTAGATTTTTTTTTTCCCCTCTAGAATTTGCCATGAACAAATTCCATTTACACAGGCTTGAGAAATTAATTATCCTTATACAGTTCCCCCTCAGAACAATAGAAAAGAGCACAATGTTACAGTTCCAAACGCTGGGTTTGTGGTCTAAGTAATTTTAAAAAGTACTTAAAAACCTTAGGTCTGAGCACTCCATGCTGTCAGTAGGAAATTAATTAATCATGAGACTAGGCTACAAACTAGATTTGCTTGTTTTTCCACATCCTTGTCACCTTTGTCTATTGCTTCTTGAGGAAATAGAAATCTGAGACATGTAAATAAGTTAGGGAGAAAGGAAAAGAGCTGAACCAGCCAGCCATGAAAACCTTTCAATTCTCTGTCCCCTTGGATGCTAAAGTAGGTCAGATAGGTGCCTCACTTGTGTTTTTGAAATGTCTTGTATTTCTGGAAAGATCTGACTTATTCTTGGCTGTTTTCATACCCTTTATTATTAGTGCCTTAAAATGAAACTTACGTCTCAGTGGGAAGATTTCTGCTGAAGATGTTCAATTTCCTATTTCAACTTGAAAGCTTCCTGTGACTTGTAGTAAATGTTAGTGATTTCTCCATTAGCTGGAGATGTTGGGAGAGTTGCTTACCAACCCAGATTAATGATTTAAGGATTATGGGAAATTTGTCCAAGAATCAAGCCTGAATGCCAAACTCCACTGCAGTTAAGTGTCACACTTTTAAATTTGAAGTTCAGGGATCTTGGCAGTAAAATATGAACAGATACTTTTCAAGGCTTTTCGTAGTTTAGTCTCCACCTATTTCAGCTGTCCAGGTTAAAAGATAAATTTAAATAATAGGCACTGGATCAGGGCTCCTAGCAATGATTTTCCAACTGAGGTTTCAGCAGTGCTGGTCCTTCACTTTTATGGATGTTAAATGTTCATTGGGCTTTTCTCCCAATGATCATTTCTGAATTTTCTGTGTAACAGTGGATGTAGAATCATCTTTCCATTTGAATAGTTTTGGCTAACAGGTGTGGAACTTAGCACCCCAAGCTCTTCCCTTGCCTTTATCAATTAAAGCCTTCACATGCAGGAGTGAAAAGGATGGGAATATTCAAGGAGAGTTCTCACCCCAGAAACTCTTAAAGCAGAAGGTCATTCTAATTCACCAGAGGTGTTCAGGATTACCTCTGTAACAGCCCTGCAAAATGACTTTCCTTTGGTTATTTGATCACTTCCCTTCTGATCATTTTAGTTCTCAAGGTGAAAATCAATAAAATCTTGGTAATTTTATTACATAATTGACTCATTTGTCAAGCTGTGCTTGTAATCCTTTTTTATTCTCACTGGAGACCTATGATGGCTGGAGACTCTAAATACCTTTTTTGAACAAGAAATGAATATAAACACATGCTAGATTACTTTTGTGGTGTTCTTAATGATGCATGAAAATTTTAGGACTATCGGATTACATTAATTATTAGTTAATAACTAGTGAACTCTGCGCTGATCTTCTTTGGATCATATAGAGTAAATGCATCATTTAAAGACACAGTGTTCTTGGGACTTCCCTGGCGGTCCAGCGGTTAGGACTCCACACTCCCAGTGCAGGGGGCATGGGTTCAATCCCTGGTCAGGGAACTAAGATCCCGCATGCTGCACGGCGTGGCCAAAAAATAAAAAAATAATAAAGATAAAATGTTCTTGCCAGAGTCCATCCTGAATCTGGAAATCTGGAAAATTTTCGTTTTAAGGGAATCAGGAGTGCTCAGGGCGCTTTGAATTAGTAGCGGATGCATGTTTCCAACAACTACTGCATTAGGTTAACACTAAGGAGAAAAAGAAAACATATAGTCAACAAAATACTGCATTACTTGTTTTAGTTTGTTTTATGTGTTACTTGCTTTACACATGTACGGAATGCAGGAACCTGTGACCTTTCATTTCAGTGGAGCACAATGAGCCAGGGTACATGTAGACATAAAGCATTGACCCGCAGCACGCACTAATGAACTCTTAAAGGATCCACATTAATGGACTAACAGGCACTATTGAATTCATGAAGTTATCTTATGTGTGGTGAAAAATATTTAGCATGTCTGTTTCTTGAGTTCACACACAGATAACCCTTTAGCTCCAAATCCTGGTTAGATTGGGAAATGGAATGAACAAAATTTGACGCTTGAAGCAGATGCAGGGCAGGACCCAAAGAAATCTAGGTCACAAACTCCATTTCATTTTGGGCCCACTCATTGTTGAGCTGAAAATTTCATATGTGTGGACTGGTGTATATGTATTCACTCGCCCACGTTAGGTCTGAGTTTAACCTGGCAACCTTTGTGAACTGTCAAGAAAAATACCAGTATCTTATTGACCCACTATTTAGTAAGTTTTAGAATACACGTACATCAATGTTTTCAGCTATTTGGTGGACATTTCGCTGACTCAAAAAGTAGCGGATTTCAGTTTTCTTTAAAATAGGTGTAATCACCAGAGTGATTCTGACAATAGAAATTCGATCATGCTGTATTTGCTTCCCTAAGGAAGTTGTCAAAACATAGGTTATATAGTATGTATGCATCCTATCAAATAGGAAATTTTATTATAGGAAACTAGAGAAAAGTGAGATCCAACTCACTCTTTAGCAGGAAGGATACTACCTAAAATGGAGTCCCTTGGGTCCCTTTAATAAAGAAAGATGTTATTCTCTGCTGTGTGTTTGGAATTAAAATTGGAGAACACAGGCCAGTCAAGTTCGGAATTGCTACTGGTCACACAGATGCAGTTTTCTATGAGAAATTTGGAACCCAGATTATTCTGATGAAAGATACATAGGAGAGCCTCTGAAGAGACCACAGCTTGTAAGGAGGCAAGAGCTCCTTGTAAATGCCCACAGCCATCCCTGAGTTGTAATCCTCCAATCCTGCTTTCTGGAGTAAACATGAAGATTTTAAATGTAATCATGTAAATTTAAATTCTTGCTTTTTCCAGTGACTGTCGACTACTTGTTTGTTGGTTGGTTTTGTTTGTTTTAACCACCAGAACACTTGCAAACTTGTGAAGTTCACTTAAGGAAGGATTTCAAAATGCTTGAAAATAAAAAGTAGTATCTGGCTGGGAATTGTTTTTGTGTTCTTTTGCTACAAGATAAATTTGCTAGGCTGTGAAAACAACTAGCTGCTCAGCTTCGATGTGGGAATCCACACTGGCAGTGTCTTGATTGCCAGGACGCCATCTTGCTCTCTGACTTCCTGGTCCTACCAGCCTCATTTGCACCTTGACCTTTATTAGGAAACAGGCCTCCCACATGTGATGCCCAGATCCCATCTTTAAACTGCCAGACACAGGTCTTTCCTGCTTTTTCTCTACCCCTGCAAGTCTTCCTGGCTCACCTTCCTTGTTCATTTCCTCACTTGACATTCCCCTATTATCATCGTACCAATAAGTGGGGAGTGAGAGGTATGACTGAATGAATGATCGTGCTAATTTTTATTTGCCTCCCTTGTTACTGTAAACAGTTTTTCTTAAATTTTAGCCTAGCCTGTGATAATCTCACCACACTGGAATAATTCCAAATACGAGTGAAATGGCTCACCTTCCCCTTTTCTTAGGGACTAGAAGAAAGGATGAAGGAAGGTTGGCAGAAGCCCAGCCTTACTCTGGAGACACAGCCCCAAAACCTCATGCTCTCTACCTTGATCTAACACAGGCCCAGAGTGCCCTAGAATGCAGGGGCAAGTTTATGTTTGAAGGACTCTAGAGTAGCTTGTAAAAATGGCTAAATGGGGAAATTCCCTGGTGGTCCAGTGGTTAAGACTCTGTGCTTTCACTCCCGTGGGCCCAGGTTCGATCCCTGGTCAGGGAACTAAGATCCCACAAGCCAAAAAAAGAGGCTAAATGTTAACCAGCACACTGGTGGCTTAGTCCAGTATTCCTGTAACTTGTAATTCCATAAGAAATTTAGTCCGAGTTACTTCTCTGCAATCTCAGTATGAGTGAAACAGTGTTTTGAGTTTATAATAATGTTTTTTTCTTGAACTTAAGTCAATGTCATCTACATTGCATTTAATAGAACCATATATACATGTTAGAGGGATCTATGTGATTCCTTTTGGTAAGGAATTACAGAAGTGGTTTTTTTTACCAATGTCAGTTAAAGTGGGATTTGGGGAGTGAGAGAAGACAATATCACCTTCCCACTCTGAAATGGCAAGTCAGTTGTATCTGAGTCCACCAAAGACTCCTGTTTGAGGAGTGTGATTGGAGTGTGTGTGTGTATCCTCATGCTTTCTGCCATGGTGTTGAATACCTCCTAATGAAGGCATCCAAAGAATACCAAGAGGTGACAGTAGGTATTTGAAATGAGTAAATTCAGTTCCGTTAGCCTACCGAGTTAGAACTGGAGTTGTACTGGACAAAGGTGAGAGAAAGCAGCCATTGCCTTAGACTCATTTCCACAGTAAGCATGCTCTTCTCATCCACAAGGATAAAACTCAGTAGGGTTTGACCTAAACTCTCATGTGTGGTATTGGGAGGGCAGTAGTGAGCAGAATACTGCAAGGCCTGCAATATGTTACTTTGAAAGAGGGAATATTTAACGTCATTTGTTAGGGGATAGGAATGGAATAAAGGCCAAGGACCATGCTCGTTCCATGCAGAAGAGGTGAACGAACTCCTACTGACTATATTTTGAGTTGACTGAATGAGGAGGTCGACCCAGCTGTAAGGAATGTTGAGGTCATCAGACCTCAGGAAACAAGATGTGCATACAATCTCAAGGTCTGTGAACATGAGAAAGGGAAAAAAACATTTATAGAGTTAATCTTAACAGTTCTTGCAGGACCTCTTTTTTGCAGACTCTCGGGTTTATGTTATTGCACCCTTTGTGTGAGCTCTCTTATGTATCTGATAGTTTTTATGAATACTTGTTTGAGTTGTAAACTCCTGTACACTTTATTAAAATGGACCTAATTAAAATAAATGATTTACACTTTGTATTATTTCTTAAGTCAGATCTTCCTAGGATTGAAGGGCTCCATAAGCACCTTTCACTTAGTACCAAGCCTAGCTCTACATTTTTTTTTTTTTTTTTTTTTTTTTTTTTGGGGAAAAAATTTTTTGGCGGTACGCGGGCCTCTCACTGTTGCGGAGCACAGGCTCCGGACGCGCAGGCTCAGCGGCCATGACTCACGGGCCCAGCCACTCCACGGCATGTGGGATCTTCCAGGACCGGGGCACGAACCCGTGTCCCCTGCATCGGCAGGCGCTAGCTCTACATTTTTAAGTTTCAAAGAGCAACTCTTGGTTGGTTGGTTGATTGGTTGGTTGGTTTCCAATGCTGGCATTGTTATTTCCTGAGACCTGCTTTTCATCTAGATGTTTGTGGAGGCATAAATGAAATAATACAAGATAATGGAGCCATAAGGACTGAGCTGGGAAAATCACAGAGCTCTCTGCAATGTAAAGTTTCCTGTGAACTTCTAAAATGTGTTATCTGAATGTGACCTGCATTAATATGCAGTCTTCCAAAAAAAAAAAAAAAAATCCCTAAAGAGAGACCATAAGAAACTAAAGAGAGAAATCTTTAGTGGAAGTGGATTATACCTAAAAATTTTTAAATCCATACTATGGGGAAAACCTGCCTGCCTACGTCCTTTCCAAATCTGAGAAAATAACAAAGCTTTAATGAGCTTGACATCCGTGATTCAGGGAGAATTGGTAATGGGCTGAGTTCACAGACATGGTGTTCAAAGAAGATCCAGGGATCCAAAGAGCTCTAGTATAAGATGCATGAATAAAGCCAGAGTTGCCTACTTTTTCTGAAGATTTATTTAAGATCTGATTCATCTATCTATCTTTAAATATGTGCCCTACCTAGTTCTACAACGTGAAGTTCTGATGTTTTTTCTATTTCAAGTTCTCATTAGCCAAAAGGAGTCTTCCTTATCGGTGACTCAGACCGTTCTGGGGGAAACCCTTTCAGATGCATCACTCCCACTGAGATGCAGGAGAAGCCTTCTGCAGAGGTGGACAGAGCTTACCTGTGGTGACTTATCTCTGCCTTAATTGTAGAGAGAGCCAGAATTAGAAGCTCCAGCTCTCCTGGGGTGTTCTCTCTGCATACAGCCTTTGATGACTCACTTTTGCCAGCCCTGAGACTGGTTGGTAAGAGACCAGCCAGGGAGGAGGTGCCCTTGGATTGTCCCCTAGGTGAGAACCAAGTGGAAGGAACCAGAGTGAGACCCAGGGAAAAGCCAAGAATAAATGGTTTAGACCTGTTTCTCTGTATTTGAAGATAAAGATCTTTCCCCTTACATCATGTGTTTTTTCCTTGAGTTTATCTTTCCTCATATTGAAGTATGTCAGCCTACAAGGAAGGAGACCAAGTACTTCTTCAACCTGCTTTTATGTAAGCTTAGCCCAGAGGCCCAAAGGACTCCAAGTATTCCCTTCAGAAGGCAGCCCAGTATTCCAGTGCTGAGATTTGGGACCAACGCCATTGCTACATATGGAATTCTTAAAGTCAGATATTGTGAAATTAGTAGTTCTACCAGATCTCCCATGCCTCATCCTGCTTCTGAGCAGGACCTTTTGACCCCAAGGACCCCAAATTTTATTTTTCACACTTTAGAGAAACCTTACATTATCTGAGAGGAATGGATCACAATTTTCTCTTAATCAAAAATTAAATATAAACTGTCAGACTTTTTTCAGTTTATAATGAATATTACTGGTAGAAATATTCAAGTAAAATTCAAAACAGCTAAAACTGCACATCAAAAATTGATGGAAGATTGAAATCTTGACATTTTTAAATCAAAATTTTGATTTGGGAAATTTGAACTTAGTAGGTATAGTGGCCACAAGAGAGCTCAGTAGTAGAAACCATTGGTAAAATTTGAAATGAACTAAAAATTGACGAATAAATCTCCATTGTAAAATGTATATAGAAAAGGATGGATTCCAATGAATATAATTACAATAAAATGGAAATACATTGCATAGGAAATTGATCCCTTGTCCATCATTTCCTAGCTGTGTAATCTTGAAACATTACTGAACTTCTAAGGGACTCAGTTTCTTCATTTGTGAAATGGGAATAACATTAAATGCCCATGATACAGATTGCTATGAGGTGTGCTTAGAAAATGGCCCACTTTAAGTGCTCAATCAATGTTAGCTATTTCTGTTTGGTTCACCAGCTTTAGTGGCACCAACATGTGGTAATATCACAATTCCCTCAGCCCACCTGAAATTGTGCTTTACCTGACAGTTTTTAATATTTGTATTTCTTTTATATTTTGCACACAAGTTGAGACTTTACTAATCTTTCATATAGCACTTTCAAATTCATATAAAATGTGACCATGCTAAGAGCTCGAACAGAAATGAAGAGAGAGCTAGGGAGCTTGCCAGTGGGGAGCATGGATAAAGAAGGATTAATGAGGGAAACACTTGAATATGTCTGTATGCCAGCAGCTAAGGAGAAACAATCTGTAGAGAGGGAGCAGATGAAGATGAAGGAATAACAAAATGAAAAGTAAATGGACAGTAAGCACACCTAGCACCCAGATCTTCGTTTCTGAATACCATTCTCTAATGGAATTTCTCCACGGAAGCAGGGCTCCACGGAGAAATTGCAGATTCTAGGGCTGGAGCAGGAAATATACAAAATGAACCAGGAGCATCTGTAGTGCCGGAAAGTAAAGGAGTGCTAAAAATCATAATAAATTAAAAAATAAATAAAAATCACAGGGGCACAGACCCAACCTGAATGAACTTCCAATGCTCAAAGCTGAAACAACTTAAGCAATGGAATAAATAACATAGTATTAGGTTACAACAAAGTATAAATATCCATGAACCCATGCTGATATAAAAAATGACTGAATAAATAAATGAAGAAAAGACATATACAGAAGAATTTCAGTTGATTTATTTAGCTCCCCATCTCCCCAAAGTGGAGCTTAATTCCACAAAATTTAAGTGTGGGTTGTGCGTTCAGAGAGTAGTGTACGGGGCTTCCCTGGTGGCGCAGTGGTTGAGAGTCCGCCTGCCGATGCAGGGGCCGCGGGTTCGTGCCCCGGTCCGGGAGGATCCCACGTGCCACGGAGCGGCTGGGCCCGTGAGCCGTGGCCGCTGAGCCTGCGCGTCCGGAGCCTGTGCTCCGCGACGGGAGAGGCCACAACAGTGAGAGGCCCGCGTACTGCAAAAAAAAAAGAGTAGTGTATGGAAGGGGAAGGAGAAGGGAGTAACTTCACAGTGGAAAAACCTGACAAACACTGCCTCAGCCAGATGATCAAGGTTAATAGCAACAGTGATAGGTCATGTTGATAACACGAACCCTATGATGTGATGAGAAGGGCACTTCCTTCTATGGTCTTCCTCCCCCTAACCCATAACCCCAGTCTAACCAAGAGAATAACGCGAAACTGTGGAGTTTGGTTAATGCTGGTTCCTTAGCTGTGGCAAATGTATAATGGTAATGTAAGATGCTATCAACAGGGAAAACTGGGTAAGGGATAAACAGAAACAATCTGTACTATCTTTGCAAATTTTGTGTAAATCTAATATATTCTGAACAAAAATTTTACTTAAAAAAATAATAAATTGGGTGAAGTCCCTAAGGACTGGGAGGGGGAGTAAGGAAGCAGATGGACTGAGAACACAGGTGGAGGTACTGGCTTTGGGTAAGAAAGATGCCTCTTCTGCTATGGGAAGAAGGAGGTAGGATTAATGCAGTGTTGGAGAGGAAAACTTTCTCTCTACACTCTTAGGTTCAGCTCTTGAGGGCTGGCAAATTAAACTTCCAAATGATAGATTAGCAAGAGAAAAGAGGTGCTTTTTTTTTTTTAGTTGGAACATAGTTGATTAACAATGTTGTGTAAGTTTCAGGTGTATAGCAAAGTGTTTCAGTTATACATATACCTGTATCTCTTCTTTTTCAAATTCTTTTCCCATTTAGCTCATTACGGAGGAAAGAGATTTTTATTCACATACTTACATGGGCATTCACAGAAAAATATAACTCATGGTGGCAGTTAGAATTTGGGGCTTATATGTATTGGGTTGGCCAAAAATTTCGTTCGGGCTTTTCCGTAACCCGGGCTTTATGAAAAACCCGAACAAACTTTTGTCCAACCCAATATCATCTTAATAAGGTGCTGCTGCAAATAATCAATAAACAGGGCTTCCCTGGTGGCGCAGTGGTTGAGAGTTCGCCTGCCGATGCAGGGGACGCGGGTTCGTGCCCCGGTCCGGGAGGATCCAACATGCCGTGGAGCGGCTGGGCCCGTGAGCCATGGCCGCTGAGCCTGCGCGTCCGGAGCCTGTGCTCCGCAACGGGAGAGGCCACAACAGTGAGAGGCCCGAGTACTGAAAAACAAAATCAAACAAACAAACAAACAAAATAATCAATAAACAATCTAAATAAGAATAGAAGAGAGTTTTATTCAAGCCAAACTGAGGACTATATAGCTTGAGAAACAGCCTCTCAGTAGCTCTGAGAAGACTGTTCTGAAGAGGTAGGGGAGGAGCCCAGAGATATATGATGCTTTTGGCTGGTCAAGCATAGATCCTGATAAAAGATGACTGCTAATCACAAAGAACAGCTATCTCAAGTTAATGATTTTAGTGACCTTCTATGTATGGGAAGATGCAAGAATCTAGGGTCATTGAAATTCTTCCGGAGGTCTGCATCTTAACTATCTAGGGGCCCAGTTTATTCAAAACGCAGAATGCCTGTGTTGGATTTTTCCCCCTGAATTCCCTTCAGGGCTCCCACTGTGAGCCACAGCAACGGACTGTGACCTAACCCTTTATATAACTGGATGGTGGGCAACATTCTTTCAATGGTTAAAGTACGTGTACAATATGTGGTTGACAGGTGATAAGACAGACTATTTTAGCTAGCATAAAGTTCAAGCCAAATCATGTATAAGCCAGAATAACTTCCCCATACCTCAGTATGTGAACATTTCTTCCATCAAAGGGAAGGAGAAGGGGAAGGAGAAGGGGAGAAGGACACCTATGGGAAAACAAATGATTTTTAGGAAAGGATAAATGGTTTCTTATGAGAATAGAGATGTGATAGCTTTGTGAGAATGTCTGCTTAGGTGATTTCTTATCCCTGAGCCGAATTCTCCTCTTCAGTGATAAGAGTCAATCTTTCCTGGTTGCTAGACTCCTGGGGAGAGGATTTATAACACTTGAAATCTTTTGGGAGGCTCTACTTTTAGGTAGATAAGGGTAGTTCCAAACAAAGCTCCTGGAGTGGAATATTCTGGATGCCTTCAGCAGAAAGAGAGAAGTATGTGAGCTTGTGCAAGGCTTTAATAGTTTAGAGAATCAGTTGCCACCACTGCTACCACCAAAGGCCTCTATCTTTTTCTCTGTGAAGTCAAATCTGCTAAGAATGAGGAGGAACTGGATATCTTTGGAGTAGCTAGTAAAGGGAATGGTTAAATAAATAAATAAATAAACATATATATAT
>NW_020172477.1:194651-235288 GCF_003031525.2 Neophocaena asiaeorientalis asiaeorientalis
CCAGTATTTTGAACAGAATGAGTTCGGTAAGATACAATCAGAAAAAGGGCTTAAATGTCATCTTTTTGTTCTTCCTGCCTCACTGCTTGATTGAAATTCGGCAAATCCCATTGCTTTCTGGTTACTTTCATCTTTAAAAACTATCTTATTTTCTATCTTACTGTCAAGTATTAAAAAAATCTAGCCAAGTCTTTCAAACTTCCATCTTGTATCTGCCTTACACCTTTCTTCCTTTCCCTTGGTTAGGCTCAAAGACCAGTCTCCTCCTCCTTCTACACCTGCCTCCTGCAAGGAAGGGGCTTGGGATCATGAAGCAGTGGTCCTTTTCCTTGGCTGGGGGTGCCTGTGGCTTTCTGCACTGTTCCCTGAAGGGGGAACAATTTATACAAAGGCCCTTAGGTGGGAAATAATTCAGCATATTTAAGGAACTGAAAACAGCCAGTGGAGGGGAAAGAGAAAGGAGGCTGGCAGTCAGCCTTCCAGACACTTTATGCTCACACATACAAGCGCATACTCAGAGACACAAACTATTCTACGTAAATGGGATCATACTGTAGGTGCTGTTTCTAACCAGTTTTGTTTTCCACTTAATGTAAATGACCAATAATTGGCAAAAAAAGAATTATTTTATTTATTTATTTTGGCCGCGTTGGGTCTTCGTTGCTGCGCGCGGGCTTTCTCTAGTTGCGGCGAGCGGGGGCTACTCTTCGTTGTGGTGCGCAGTTTTCTCATTGCGGTGGCTTCTCTTGTTGCGGAGCACGGGCTCTAGGAGTGCAGGCTTCAGTAATTATAGCGCACAGGCTTCACTACTTGTGGTGCATGGGCTTAGTTGCTCTGCAGCATGTGGATCTTCCCGGACCAGGGCTCGAACCCGTGTCCCCTGCCTTGGCAGGCGGATTCTTAACCACTGCACCACCAGGGAAGACCCTCTCCCCAATTTTTTTAATCCAGTTTTTGCAAGGGAGAGAAACATATTTTGGTGGCTGACTGAAATGCTAATTGGCATAACTCCCTGAAGTTTGTCAATTAATTGAAGTTTGTCAATTAATCACACACACACACAAAAATCGTAAGAGTACTACCTGGAATGAGGTCCCCCGAAGCACCAACACTTAAGAGGTGGGCAGATGAAATCCTGCAAAGGAGAAAGGAGAAGGAGTAGCCAGAAAAATAATAGGAAAAATTGGCAGTTGTGGTGCCAGGGAAGCCAAGGAATCAGATTACGAAAGGGAGGGAGAGACCCTCAGCATTCCATGTTCCAGAGGTCAAGAAAGGTAAAACCCAAGAAGGATCCTTCAGGTTCAGCAACATGGATGATATGGGTGGTCTTGTCTAGATCAGCTCCCCTCCCCACACCGGTGGGGCACAGAAGGCTGCTTTCAGTGGTTTGAAGAGTGGGAGGTGAAAAACTAGAGACTAAAAGTGTAGACAACTCTTTTATGCCATTCGACTTTGCAGGGGGAAGAAAAAGTGGTGGTTTTAAGGTGGTTTGGGGCAAGGCAGGATTTTTCTTATGGGAAGGAACAGATAAGAGAGGGAGAAGTTGAAGACAGCAAGATGGTTTCTAACTGGGGCATGTTCTTGGGTGGAAGAGCCACGTTGCACACTTGATTCAAGGTCTAGAAGAGAGTAAAGGGGAAAGCCGTGGATGACACTGAGGTCTAGAATGGGTCAGCAAAGACAGAAGCCAACACGCAGCCTTGAGAATGTAAGATGCACTCAGAGGAGGCTCACGTGTCCAGCCCCAGAGCAGCCACAGCCTGAAGCCCCGCCCACCCCCTTAGAGGCCTCCCCTTCCATGTGGTCTCAACTTGTCCGACAACAGGTGTGTTGTTTCCTTTACAGAAACCAGTCCTCTGTGTATATCTTCTAGAACAGTGCTTCTCAAACGTTAGCCTGCATCAGAATCACCTGGAGGGTTTGTTAAAGCAGATTACTGGACCCCAGCTCCAGAGATTGTGATTCAGTAGGTCTAACATGCTGTGTGATAATTTGCACTTCCCACGTGTTCCCATGCGGTTGCTGCCCTCAGTCCACATTTTGAGAACAGCTGTCCTAGAGAAAGCTTTTTACCCCAGTAAGATCCTGGAGAATAGTTAACGAACTTTTGTACTTTGCTCTGGAAATCACTCAATACTCATGCTTATACAGCGAAAGGCAGCTCCACACGAGGTGAGTTCTCTGTGCTTGTTGGTCCAACATGATCGAGTCCACAAACCCAGCCTAACCCAGGCCCACAGGGGCCCCATGGGAGAAGAGCAGGCAGCTCGCTGGAGAAAGGCGAGAACCTTCCCAGGGTATGCTTCAGGGCATCTTTTGAGACAGTCACTGAACTGGGCCTGAATGGCAAGCAGGTTCCTACCAGAGGCAATGGGCGGGTCTAGAATGTTCCGCAGGATCAGGCTGTGCAAACGCAGCACCTATCAAGTGGGAAAAGCAATGCACTGTTCCGCGCATGCGTGCGGAGTCCCTCGTGCTTGTTTGAGGACGCCTGCGCAAGCTTCGCAAGGATTTCTTTTTTCCCCGTCTCCCAGCCTCGGGAAGTAGGTAGGTGATTATTTCAAACAGCCGACGCAAGCCCGCCCCGCTCATCCGCAGCAGAGCCGCGCGCGGCCGGTAGGGTGCGCTATCCACGGTGCCTTGCCAGATCCCGGCCGGCCTGCGCCTGCGCGGGGCTTGAGCACCGCTGCGAAGGCTGTGGGGGAGTGGAGCGGCCTATCCCACACCTGCGCACTCGGACCAAGATGGCGGCGGCGGCCCTCCTGGGCTGGGGAGCTGCGGCGGCTGCCGCTGGGCTGCGGAGGCGGTAAGTGGTGAGCCCGGGGCTGCGTATAGCGGTACCGCTGGGCTTAGCCAGCAGAGCGGTCGCCTCCCCGCCCGCCCTCTCTTACACCAGGTGGGGAGAAGTGCCCCTGACCTTGCCTTTGGGTCCACCCCCATCGCCGAAGTTGGGGGTTTAAACCCTGAGGTGGGCAGCTCTCGGTGAGGCAGCTCTGCGACCCGGTTCTGGCGGGCCCTGCCGGCCTTGTCCCAGGCTCCGAGACCCGGTGCCTGAGTCCCTGTGGTGGGGAGACTCTCAGAGACCGGCTGTAGGGACCCCACAGAGGAGCTGTTTTTAAATCGGGGCCCCTCCAGCCCCTCCACCCCGTGCATTCGCTCTGCCTTTTAAACACAAAACCAGAACGTCAAAATGTCACTCATTTTCTTAGTGAGGCCTACCTAGAAGGGGAACGTGACCTATCTGAAGTCACACAGCATCTAAGTGCTGGAACTCCAGATTTCCGCGCCCCACCAACCAAACCCACTCCGTTCCCTTGTCTTTCCTCTTTCCGTTTGCCCTGTCTTTGCGTTTGGCTTCCCAGGGACACCTGTTAACACTGGTTAGGTGAAAGGCACTGAGGACGTTAAGTAGATTGTTGTACCCTGGTTTCTCTTATGGAACAAAAGGAGAAGAGGGCCTAACGAGGGTTGACCTCCTGAGTGTTTGTTAGGGGTTTTAGTGCTAAGGATGCTCTTGAAGTTGAAATGCGTTTCCTAAAATAATTAGGTTTGCAGAAGGATTTTTTGTTAGTCGCCTCCTGTTTCCCTCTCTTCTTTTTGAGTAGATGTCTTCCTGGAATAATTTAACTCACCTTTACTGTTTTATTACTGTAAACCCATCTCCGTCAGAATATACAAAAACCCATCTCCATTCTGCCTTTTCCGTGGGCTGAAAGGAAATTTCCGTATTCCAGGTGTAGTTCCGTCCTCGGTGTACTTCCATATTGCAAGGTATCCAAGATTTAGGCAGTGTGCTATAGATAAAAATGCTTTCACCCCAAACCTGAATTCCATTTAATGAACAATTGTTGGGCACCTATCGCATACTAATAATAGTGGTAGCTAACATTTATTGAACACATACTACATGGCCTAGCACTGTTGTAAGCACTTTACATGGATTATCTGGATCCGTGTTTGCCCCAGTCTTTATGAGTTAGCGGTGAATATTAACTTCATTTTAGAAATGAGGAACTGAGGTAGGTCATCATGCTAGTGGCTAGGGACAGCAATGAAGACAGTCCCTCCTCTTTATGAGTTTGCAGGTTGAAAATAATCAGAGAAACGTAAAAAACAAAAAGTGATCATAAATATGCTTAAAATTCCTCAGTGACTCCTGTGAAATGAAAATTGGAATGGATGGCAATAGTATTTTAAAGTAAACTGCATTTTTTTCATGTAACTTGCGTCAGATTTCTAAAATTTTTCACTAGTAACATCTCCTTTTGTTTACTTTTCTAGTAGTATTTGGTTTTCCCTTCTCCCTTCATTTTTTTTTTTTTTTTAAACATCTTTATTGGGGTATAATTGCTTTACAATGGTGTGTTAGTTTCTGCTTTGTAACAAAGTGAATCAGCTATACATATACATATGTTCCCATATGTCTTCCCTCTTGCCTCCCTTCGTTTTTAATTAGTCAAATCCATGAAAAAAAAAAAAGTAGCCAGTCAACACTTTGGAAGTTTTGTAACTTTGGTTATTTCATTCTGATTATATTCAGAGTAAAATAACCAAAGTTACAAAGCAGCATCGATATGTTTCCAGTCAGAAAGCACGTATAGACTGTTGACTTCTTTAGCAGTTTGGTGGAGAATAGTATATTTTCGATTAGACTTTTGGAGGTATTGAAATGCCTTTCAAAACAAATAGCATAGGTTGTCTCTTTCCATGGCAACATGGTGGTAGAGACAGAAAAGGAGGAAGACTTTTCACTGTATTTACTTTTCTTCCCTTTGAATTTTGAACCATGTGACTCTATCACTTAGTTGTTTTTAAATCTAAAATGGGAAAAACAGTTTGTAGCTCTTTGCCTCCTTCATGCATACCTAAGAGTCTGGAACTCCAGGTTATAAATCACTAATGTAGATGCATTTCTGTTTCTTTACACCAGGTGTTGTATATTCTATATACACTCAGTTATAAAGGCTGTAAATCTCCCCTTGAGCTCTTGTTTTTAAATTGTTTGTAGATATTGCTTGTGTGAGGGAGTGGAAATAATGTTGTGGATGGAAAATGAAAATTCATCTTTGTTATTATTTTCGTTATGGTTGTTTTATATATGAGAAGTAGAAACTTGAGCTTAAGAGATTATCTCTTAAAATGTCATTTTTATTTGTTTTTAAATGTAGATTCTGTCATATGATGAATCCATATACCATTAAGAAAGAACCTCTGCATCAGTTTATCTGGAGACCACTTTTCCCACTCCCTGCAACCTTATGTAACACAGGTAAAATTTCATCTCTTTTAGAGCAAACTGCCTGAATGAAATTTTGTGGGTCATGAACAATGAGAATTTGTAAATTTTCTAGTCAGATGCCTATAAAAAGAATATAACATTTTTTTCTGCCATAAATTACACTTTGCTATAATTATTTGCTTACACATATCATTTGACCTTAAATTTCAAGAATCCTGAATACAGTGTCCAGTACTTCTATGAAATCTCAGTTTCTTGTGTAACACATCTTCTGGAACATAAGAGTTGCTCAATAAATGATTTCTGAAACAAAAATATAGAAAGAAGTTACAAATGGGTTTGTGTTTCAAAGAATCATATGTATTTTAAGCTATTGCCCTCCTTATTTTGATAAGAATACCTCTAAAATCAGTAAGTTTCTAGCTTTCACCCAGGCCTTAGGACATAGTACTTTGAATGTAGTTTTTCTTTTTTTGTCAACATTAATCACTATGGTTTTGTTGACCGTCTTGTTGATGTTACATGCTTTTACTTTCTTTAATATTGGAAATAAGTATGAAGATAGGATTTGAAAATTTTTGCAATATGACCACTGTCACATGGTTAGGGAACCTTGTCGGGGAGGGTGTGTGTATGTGTGTCTGTCTGTCTGGGAATGCCTACCTATATGTGCTTATGGAGCTGTAAGAATTGGGATTCAGCTCTTGGTCCATCTCCATTTCCATCACTACCTTGAACTCCTCCTTGTGGCCATGCTACTCTGGAAGGTGGCTAACTCTGGCTAATGCCATGAGTTGGATCAGGATAGAGACCTTACCTCTTCTGTATCCTGGGGCAAGAACAGGAGTGCCAGTTTCTGTCTCCTTGAGTCACAGAAGAATTTAGGCATAAATATTGAGCAACTCAGCATCTTAAGCTACTTTAATTAGACTTTTAAATTTTGTAGAACTGAATTATGTGGTCATCTAGGCTTTTCAAATTGGAAACCTGCTGATTTTAGTCTTTGATATTGACTTCAAGCACCATTAATTTATACTTGAGGGGGAGCTTATGCCTACCTTTTAATCTGTTACCTATTATACCAAGCATAATAGGAAAGATTATTTTACAAGAGCCTTTCTCTCCTGTTGTAACCGTTATGACACTTTCAGAGGATCTTTCTGGATGATGGATCTGAGAGTCATTTTTGAAATACCTAATTTAACCCAGTTTAGGCTATGACTGGAATGATTTTGTTAATACCTAGTCAAATTACTTTTTTTGAAGTACCTTTGTTCATTGTTAAAATTTATGTAGTGATATCATATATTTATCATATTTTCTATTTCAGACATATGTAGATTATACTCGCTTAAATAATTTTTTACATTTATAGTTCTTCAAGTGTTTCTAAAAATTTTTCTTTCTGCATGTATAGTTTTACACAAATGGACTGAGTAGAATAAAGCCAGATTTAATTCTTCAAATATTGGTGGAGTGCCTAATATGTGCAGAGATTTTGGTTACCAATAAATTATTAAGAAAGGCCACAGAGATGATTGGTCAGAGCCAGGGTTAAAAGAACCTTGTTTTCTGTATATTTACAGAAAGTGGCAGCAGCACTTTATATAATGTTCCATCTGAAAAATTGTTCCCTTGTAGTGTAGATTGTCAGAGGAATTTATTGGTTGGAAGTATAAATATTTTAAATCAAGTACTTCAACACTGAGGTTATCAGTTTTCATTTTTTTCTTTTTTAGGATTTGCCTGGTCACCAAGTCACCAACTAATATCTTTACAGGACAGTGACTTAAGCAAAACGTATGGGAGTTTAGTTTCAATTTCTACTTTACCAAGGAAATGACTCAATATCAGTTAGCTGGAACTGCACGGCGAGGTGCAAAAACAATCTCAGCTGTCAAATTAGAATCTTCTCTTTTAACAGTTAAGAAAAGCATTTTTATACCAACCATATGTTTTGCCAAATTTAATCTCTTTCTAATTTAAAATAAAACTGTTGTTTTTTGATATTTTACTCTTTCTTAAGATATGTGATATGAAGATTATGATAGGATAGAAAGACTGATCTTAAGTATATTTTTCTTCTATGCTTGGCACTAATACTTATGGAGTGGTAGTACGCACAGTGGTTAAACAAGTCAGTGCTGGAGAATTGGCCAGGCTTGAATCCTGGCTCTGTCACTTAGCTAGCCGAGTGACTTTGAGCTTTAGTTTCCTCATTTATAAATTAGGATAAAAACAGTGCCTCCTTGGCAGGATGTAAGGATTAAATGATATAATTCGCATAAAGTGCTTAGCACCATGCCCAGCACATGATAATTACTCAATAAATTAACTTATTTCCATATACTGCTCTAAGAAGAGAATTGGGTGGTGCTATTTGTTTTTTTTAAGTCAGAAGGTTTATTTTCATAATAAGTAACCAGACCCTGTTTAATAGTTTTAAACTGTTAAAACCTCAGTATTATCTTTTTGTCCTACGAGCTGTTATTCATAATAGCAAGGTAGGAAATTAAAGATTCTTTTATTCTCAATCTGATCATGGCCCTAGAAGGAACAGAGAAGAAAAGAATCTCTAAAGATAATTTTTTTTAAATTTTATTTATTTTTTTTTGCGGTACGCGGGCCTCTCACTGTTGTGGCCTCTCCCGTTGCGGAACACAGGCTCTGGACGTGCAGGCTCAGCGGCCATGGCTCACGGGCCCAGCCGCTCCACCACATGTGGGATCCTCCCGGACCCGGGCACAAACCTGTGTCCCCTACATCGGCAGGTGGACTCTCAACCACTGCGCCACCAGGGAAGCCCTCTAAAGATAGTTTTAAAATATTCTAGAAAGTAATTCACATAGATTCCCACCTACATGATAATTTATAATGTCACTAATTCTATACCTTTGGACAAGTTACTTAACTCTTAGTGACTTAACAAGTTACTTATCTCTGAGCCTCAGTTTCTTCATTTGTAAAATGGGAACAATAATACATTCTTCATAGGATTGTTAAAGGCTTAAGTATATATAAAGCACTCAGCCCTGTCTCTGTAATAAGTAAGCATAAAATAAATATCATTTGTTATTATAAATTTATTTATTTTAAAAAATGTTAGCACTTTGGAAAGTGATGATGATTTATTATTATAGCTAATTTGGTATTGAGTTACCAAATAGAATCCATCTAAGACTCCTGAATTATGATATGCCTTCCTACTTACGTGTAGGATATTGCTACAATCTGTTGAGTAACAAAACTATCTAAATAATTAGTATTAATATAAAATTCAGTGAAGTTATCCTAAATATTTTGATAAATTTGTTGCTTAACAATTCTTACTCTGTAAGCTTGGGCAATAAAGCTTTATGTTCTTTTTTTCTAATTTTCCATATTTCTTTTGGTTCTCTGAAAATGAGCACTTCATAGTCCATAAACTTGTTAACATTTCTTTTCTAGAATAACATTCTTTCTTTTTTCTCTTTTAGTGAGACACATGTTTATTCAAACACAAGATACCCCAAATCCCAACAGTTTAAAGTTTATTCCAGGAAAACCAGTTCTTGAGACAAGGACCATGGATTTTCCCACACCAGCTACAGCATTTCGCTCCCCTCTGGCTAGGTATAGTACTATTTTTAATTTGCTTTTACCAAGAAACATAAATAACTGACTTCGGGGGTTAAGGTAGCCTTTTTTAGCTATTTTACTTTTATGTGCATTGCATCTTTTCAGTATAGAGATTATTTTCTTTTCAGGTGAGAGATAAAGAAAAGTAAGAGTTGATATTAGGAAACCCTTCTCCTGAAAAGGGATGTACTTAAGAGATCTGCAGCAAGACTAAATAAGAATTTATATTTTTCCTTTTAAAAAATCTATCAAAATGATAATATGGCAGGACTTACCTGGTGGTCCAGTGGTTAAAACACCACGCTTCCAATGCAGGAGGTGTGGGTTCGATCCCTGGTTGGGGAACTAAGATCCCACGTGCCATGTGGCCAAAAAAAAAAAAAATGAGGCAGATATCCATTCTAAATCTTTAAAACCCTGTTTTTAGAAAACAATAATAACATGATCATTTTATTCTCAAGGATAGCTGGATTTCTAGATGTTTCAAAATGTAATAGTTTCTAAAATATTCCCCTAAGAACTATAAATGATAATAGTTATCAGATGTGGCATGATTTTTTAATAAACTAGTGAGTGGTGACAGTTTTTATTTTTATTTATTTTTTATTGAAGTATAGTTGATTTACAATACTGTGTTAGCTTGAGGTGGATAGCAAAGTGATTCAGTTATTTTTCTTTCCAGATTATATTCTATTATAGTTATTAAAAGATACGGAATATAATTCCCTGTGCTATGTAGTAGATCCTTGTTGCTTATCTGTTTTAGGTAGTCCTTATCTGTTAATCCCATACTCCTAATTTGTCCCTCCCTCTCTATCCCCTTTGGTAACCGTAAGTTTGTTTTCTGTGTCTTTGAGTCTTCTTCTGTTTTGTATATAGATTCATTTGCATTATTTTTTAGTTTCCACATATAAGTGATATCATACAGTATTTGTCTTTCTCTGTCTGACTTACTTCATTAAGTATAATATTCTCTAGGTCCATCCGTGTTGCTGTAAATGGCATTATTTCATTCTTTTTAATGACTGAGTAGGATTCCATTGAACATGTGTACCACATCTTCTTAAGTCAGTTGTCTGTTGATGGGCACTTGGGTTGTTTCCATGTCTTGGCTATTGTAAATAGTGCTGCTGTGAATATTGGGGTGTGTGTATCTTTTGGAATTAGAATTTTCATTTTTTCTGGATATATACCCAGGAGTGGGATTGTTGAATCATATGATAGCTCTATTTTTAGTTTTTTAAGGAACCTCCATACTGTTTTCCATAGTGGCTGCACCAATTTACATTCAGTGGTGACAGCTTTTAAATTCACTAAAGACATGTTAAATGTATGTCTAATGATAAAGCACAAACAATAAAATTATAAAACCCCTTTTTAACTGATAGCTAGAGAAGTTATTTATAATAAGAAATGTTAGGTCAATCACATCAACTGAAATTTTTGGTAACCTAAGACTGATACTGATTGCCAAGGATATTGGGAAAATAAAACTTAGATAACTATTTCTGTATACATACAGCCATTTAATGTGTCTCATTTAGGGGAGCCAGGAATATGCTTATCCCCGGAATCGTTTTTAAAGTTTCTAATTAATAAATATGCACATTTCCTTCGACCTAAACATACCACTTCTTGGAATATATCTTAGAGCATTTGTTTTTTATACTTTTTAATACCAGCCACAGTAATAAACTTTTTTTTTAACATCTCTACTGGAGTATAATTGCTTTACAATGGTGTGTTAGTTTCTGCTTTATAACAAAGTGAATCAGCTATTAAACATCTTATATTATGACTCGCTATATACATACACACATATACATACACAGATATACATAAATATGTACATATACATATGTATATATAGGTATGAAACAAGTGTTTGATGGGGCAATTTTCGCCTTTATAAGGTATAAAACATTCTTTTTTCAATAAATTTATTTATTTATTTATTATATATATATTATTTGCGGTACATGGGCCTCTCACTGTTGTGGCCTCTCCTGTTGCGGAGCACAGGCTCCGGGCACGCAGGCTCAGCGACCATGGCTTACGGGCCCAGCCGCTCCGGGGCACGAACCCGTGTTCCCTGCATCGGCAGGCGGACTCTCAACCACTGCGCCACCAGGGAAGCCCTATAAATTTTTTTTTTATTTATTTGTTTTTGTCTGCATTGGGTCTTCATTGCTGCACGCGGGCTTTCTCTAGTTGTGGCGAGTGGGGCTACTCTTTGTTGCGGTGCACAGGCTTCTTATTGTGGTGGCTTCTCTTGTTGCGGAGCATGGGCTGTAGGCGCACAGGCTTCAGTAGTTGTGGCACGTGGGCTCAGTAGTTGTGGCTTGCGGGCTCTAGAACGCAGGGTCAGTAGTTGTAGCACACTGGCTTAGTTGCTCCACAGCATGTGGGATCGTCCCGGACCAGGGATCGAACCAGTGTTCCTGCATTGGCAGGCGGATTCTTAACCACTGCGCCACCAGGGAAGTCCCTAAAGCAGTCTTGTATTTCCTTTCTGGTGCTTTTTATATTATTCTGTTCTGTTCTGTTTTATTTTATTAGATAAAATCCTGGTCACTATATAATTGATTTTACGACTCACTGGTGGTTTTGAAAAACACTACCCTAGAGAACAGCCACATATGTACATAAGGAGTGTGCAAGTATGTTCATTGCAGCCTTGTTGGTAATGGTAATAAGTTAGAAACAACCTAAATATTCATCGGTAGGAAGAGTTAGATAAACTTTGTTCGTCCATAGTCTGCATGGACAAACAATAAAACAATAAAAAGGATGAGGTGGACTCATATTTACTGAATGACCTCTAAGACATACTTGTTATTGAAGAAAGCAAGTTGCAGAACAATGAATATATTATGATTATTATGTGTATGAAAACAAAAAACACAAAACAACAAAAATGCACTGATAAAGAGGTCTGGAAGAATGTACACAAAACTGATAACAGTGGATTTGGGAAGGGTGGTCAAGAGGCATTTTCACTCTCTATGTATAGTTTGAAATGTTTACATCACGTACAAGCTCACATATTTTGTATTTTAAAAAATGTAAAAATAAAAAAGCCCAAACTGATTCAGTTACAGATTAGTTGGAGATTATTTCTGTCAGATGTTCAGTTGGCAAAAATCCCCATTTCTCCGGTTTACAGAATTTATTATCTTCAGTCAGCCTTGTTTTTGTTGTTTAGCAGAGAATGTTTTTACTGTAAGGTAGAACATAAGCTTCATGAGGATGGAAACCAGTCTGTTCTGCTTGTTGTTGTATCCCTAGTGCTTAGTACAGTGTCTGCTACTCAGCAGGTATTCAAATACTAGTTGAATGAATGAATAAAGAGTAATGTATCTTACTTCAGGGAGGCATTTGACATGTTTCTTCCTGTCCTTGTAGACAAGACAAAGAAATGTAAGAAGAGGGTAAACCTGTCTTCGGGGACATGTAAAAGGGCTCTGAATCCCTGTAGTTGGCATGTTTATTCAGGACTTTTTAAAAATCAGCAACATTAATAAAGATTTAATTATCAGTTTTTCAGATGAGAGGATTTGCTTATCTGTTGGATGGCAAAATTCAGAGACATTTTTGAAAGTTTTTTTAGGCTTAAAGCAAATAAGATAAAAATCTAACAGAAATAAATATTAAGCCGTGTGTTTAAATTTTCTAAATGAATAGCACAATTATGGGATAGAAGAACCTGACCTTTCAGTTAGTCATGTTGGATATGATGCAATGCTTAAAAAAGTCAGTCGAACTTTAACAGAGTCCTAGTGTCCAGCCTAAGAGAGGTAATAGTCTTTGTACTCTGAACAAGTTAGACTACATTTGGGATAGTGTTTTCATATTTTATTTTGGACATTGACAAGTTGAAATTGTCCCAAGGAGAGTAACCTAAATAACAAAGCATGTCTAATAATGTTTGAAACTCCTGTTTCCGCTTTTTCTTTCTTTTAGGGACAGAACCTGTGAACTCTTTCCTAAAGCAGTCTCCGTCATACGGACCGTAGATCAGGTGTATTCCTTCGCACAGTCCTTTCATTTGGGAAAAAAAAAAAAGCTTTGCTGATTGTGCTAATCAAGGGTCCTACTTAAAGGTCTGTGCTTTGGTTTATGGATCATAAGCTGCAGCCAGAAATCTTGTGACCACTTGCAAATTTAACATGGAGTGGTTGTGTAAAGGACTTAGATGACATAGTTTCAGACAAATTCCTAAATAATTTCAAAGCAGTAATTTTGATAGCATTCTTGCAATGGTAGACAAAGAAAAGGAAACTGTAACCTTCTTTGGAGTATGTCAGCTTTTGTTGCTAAGGCTGGGAAAAAAGAAACTGCTTTCGAGAGTCTACTAGGTGTGGTACATATGTCAGTGATTGGGGAAGGAAGCTGTAATTCAAAATTCCTTGAAGGGCTTTTTCAAATTATAATCTGCCCTTCATTCTCTCACAGGATTCTAAAAAATTAGCTTTACTGAAGTATAAATTACATGCAATAAAATTCACCAATTTTAAGTGAGTTTTGATAAGTACATATAATTGTGTAACCACCAAGAAAATAAAAATATAAAACATTTTTATCACTGTAAAAGATCCCTCATTTCCCTTTGCTTTCAGTCTCTTCTTGCTTCACCTCCACACCCTGCTAACTTTCTTTTTATGGCAATGACTTTTAATTTTTAAATTTTTATTAAAAAACGTTTTTTCCAGCTTCTGTGAGATGTAATTGACATAAAGCATTGTTTAAGGTATACAACATGATGATTTGATATACATATACATTGTGAAATGATTACGTAGAAAGGTTAGTTAACACATCTGTCACTCTGGCAGCTATTGATATTCTTTACACCGCTACCGTTTTGCCTTTTCTAGAGTTTCATATGAATGGAACCAGATAGTCTTTTGTGTTTGGCTTCTTTCATTTAGTATAATGATTTTGAGAGTCATCCTTGTCCTTGTGTGGATCTATAGTTCATTTCTCTTTATTGCCAAGTAATACTACATTGTATGGGTATTCCCAGTTTGTTTAGTCATTCCTCAGTAGATGGACATTTCCAGATTTTTTTGTTTTTGGTATTGTAAATAAAGCTGCTATAAAGATTCATGTGCAGGGCTTCCCTCGTGGTGCAGTGGTCAGGAATCCGCCTGCCAGTGCAGGAAGCACGGGTTCAGGCCCTGGTCTGGGAAGATCCCACATGCCGCGGTGCAACTAAGCTGTGTGCCACAACTACTGAGCCTGCGCTCTAGCGCTTGTGAGCCACAACTACTGAGCCCGCATGCCACAAGTGCTGAAGCCCGCGTGCCTAGGGCCCATGCTCCGTGGCAGGAGAGGCCACTGCAGTGAGAAACCCGAGCGCCGCGGTGAAGAGTGGCCCCCGCTCGCCGCAACTCTAGAGGACCTGCGTGCAGCAACGAAGACCCGAAGCGGCAAAAGTAAATAAATAAATTAAAAAAAAGAGATTCAGGGCTTCCCTGGTGGCGCAGTGGTTGAGAGTCTGCCTGCCGATGCAGGGGACACGGGTTCATGCCCCGGACTGGGAAGATCCCACATGCCGCGGAGCGGCTGGGCCCATGAGCCATGGCCGCTGAGCCTGCACATCCGGAGCCTGTGCTCCGCAACGGGAGAGGCCACAACAGTGAGAGGCCCGCGTACCGCAAAAAAAAAAAAAAAAAAAAAAGAGATTCACGTGCAAGTCTTTATGGAGCATATGTTTTCATTTCTCTTGGTTAAATAACTAGGAGTGGGATTGCTGGATTGTAGGGTAAGAGGATGAAACAAGATTGGCCATGATTTGCTAATTGTTAAAACTGGTGATGACTGTGTGGAGGTTCTTTTACATTTCTCTCTACTTTTATGTATATTGTAGACCAGGGGTTCCCAACCCCCGGTCCGCGGCCTGTTAGGAACCAGGCCGCACAGCAGGAGGTGAGCTGTGGGCAACCGAGGGAAGCTTCATTTGCCATTCCCCATCACTCCCCATCACTCCCATTACCACCTGAACCTTCCCCACCATCACTTGCATTACTGCTGGAACCATCTCCCACCCCTCCCCGCCCTCCGTGGAAAAATTGACTTCCATGAAACTGGTCCCTGGTGCTAAAAAGGTTGGGGACTTCTGTTGTAGACTTTTCCATAATAAAACATTTTATTATCTCTTTCTTAAAATTTTTTCACAGGCAGTTATTTAGGATTGAAGGAGTAAAAAGTGTCTTCTTTGGACCAGATTTCATCACTGTCACAAAGGTAAGCATAGGATTATGTAAAATAAGATGTGACATACTTTTAGTTTTTTCTGAGTCCAGTGCCCCTCTCCAGAATATCCATTCTTGGTGTGTTCTACACATACTGTTATTAAAAATCTCAAATTAATTTTACTTCTTACATTTCTCAAGTTAATTATTTAATAGAATTTTCAAGTTGAAATTAACTGTAGTCCAGATCCCTCATTTTTCAAAAGAGAAAAACTTGAGCTTCAGAGAGTTAAATGCAGTGTCCAAGACTGTATAGGTGGCCTCCAGCAGGACCAAGACTCAACCTTGGCAGGACTAAAATTTAGGCTTCCAAGTATAATTTTTACTAATTCTTAATTTACATTGATAGAGTAAAAAGAGAAGCGAATGAGTGATCAAATATATATATATTTGGCCTACAGAATGATTACCTGTCTCCTTTCAAAGTGAGCATTTATAAAATGGCATCTGGCACATTCTGCCAGCCTACCATCCTGCAGTAACACTTCAGAGCTTCACAGACGAGCAGTGGATTGTGTACTTCTGCAACACTTGGATATCTCTTAATGTCAAAAAATCAAGCTAAATATGCTACCCATCCAACATCTAGGGTCATATTTGCTAGAAAAGACTGTTTCACTTTTAAGTCTACTAGATTAATGAGAAATGAACCATATAAATTTGAACTATACTTATTCTTTTAAATTTGTAATTGATATGTATGCACTGAACTTAATCACTTGCCCAATTTTGCATCAAAATCAGAAGTATTCAGTTAGCTCCTCTTAAGCAGTTTGAAAGGATTACTCTTGAGTTCTTGCTGCACCACGACAGGGGACATACTGAGTTATCAACATGTTACATCTAGTCTAGTGCCCTCTTGCAGCTGTTTATATGAGGAGGAGGATTAGGATTTTCTTCCATGCTGGCCATCCCAGTGGCTATGGTTGTTCACACAAATATCCAGATTATAAAATGTTCTTCCCGGTTGTTTAAAGTGTTATTTTTTCTAAATTCTCAGAAAACCCTTTCTTGACCATATTACTGAAAGTGGTAACTCCCCCCAGGCACTTATTACCTTATTTTCTTCATTACACTTACCTCTTAATGATATTGTTTATTTTTATTACCTCTCTTTCCGGCACTAGAGTGTAAACTCCATGAAGATAAAGATAGTCCATCTTGTTAAGCTCACCTACAACAATGCTTAGCACATAGTATGCATTCAAAGAAATTTTTGTAGAAGGAAACAATGATGTAAAATTTCCTAAATTGAATTTTCAGGTTTCAAGTGGTTTCCCCCAAATGTAGGATTGTGGTGAGCAAATGTGTGCTCACCGATCTCTAGTCTTTACTTGTTTATAGACATTTGACCTATCTTTGTTATTCTTCAATTTTCCTTCTTTTTTTGTTTTATTTTATTTTTATTTTTGGCTGTGTTGGGTCTTCGTTTCTGTGCGAGGGCTTTCTCTAGTTGCGGCGAGCGGGGGCCACTCTTCATCGCGGTGCGCGGGCCTCTCACTGTCGCGGCCTCTGTTGTTGCAGAGCACGGGCTCCAGATGCGCAGGCTCAGTAGCTGTGGCTCACGGGCCTAGTTGCTCCACGGCATGTGGGACCTTCCCAGACTAGGGCTCGAACCTGTGTCCCCTGCATTGGCAGGCAGATTCTCAACCACTGCGCCACCAGGGAAGCCCCCCAATTTTCTTTCTTTGATGTTTTTTGAAGGAGAAAAAAGGACTAGCATTGCCAACATGTTTGATGTGGCACTAGTGCTTTACATACATTATCTAATTTAATTCTTCTTTTTAAACCATTTTTAAATTGAAGTATAGTTAATTTACTGTGGTTTTTATTTTTACTTTTTTTTTTTTTTTTTGTGGACTTTTAAAAAAAAGACCGGGACACGAACCCGTGTCCCCTGCATCGGCAGGCGGACTCTCAACCACTGCGCCACCAGGGAAGCCCTTTATTTTTACTTTTTAAAAATTTAATTCTTATAACTAGTTTTTCTTGTCTTCATTTTACAAATAGGAAATTATGTATTTTAAGAAGTTTTTATTTCTTTTACATATAGCCTATGTTATATAAATTTGGGGGGGGGATGAAAACGTGATTATAGATTACAAAGGATTTTTTTTTTCTTGATTTGATTTTGGTAAGTCATCTTTTATTTCCCTTTCCCTTTGTAATTTAGTTAGCCTTTTTGAAATTTCTCCAGCTCCGTTATTTTTTCTTAATGAAATGATATAACCAATAAATAATACTCCAAGTTAGGGCACACAATGATATTTAATAGATAGACTGGTAGATTGATGTGCTTTCTTCCAATTGCCTTCCTCATCATGGACTATCCCATTTACCTGATAGCTTCAGTGATTGCCTGTTTTCCTTTCTAACTTGTAATTGATAATTCACAGGCTTCTTTATGCATCGGTTTTTTTCCCCTAAATGTATATTTTCAGCTTATATGCTGCCTTTTTCTCATTCAGATAACTTCATAATATTTTTTTTCTTTTAATACCAATATTTCCCTATTCAGTAGAGCCCACTACTTACTAAAGCTCTAAGGTAGCCTTCTGATCCATCTTCCAAATGATTTATTAAAATGTTACCTAGAAATAGTACTCATTACCCATCACTAAGACGTCTCACTAATTTTGTTTTTGTATTCGTAGTAGTGCCTGTTTTACCTTCTGTGTACTGTCTCTAAATTGGTTCTTAATCCATGACAAAAATAGACCCATTTGTATACGAAGACTCACTTTTTAATAGTATTTAAGCCTAGACCCTAGCTAACAGCCTCCTGAGAATCTAGACTGCCTCTAATAGTTTTTCGCCTAAAGAGCTCTCCTTTAAAAAATTAAAACAAAACATTCTGCCTTTCTCATTTTAGATGTTAGTACTATTTGGGTACTATCAGTCTCTTTTTTTTTAATGGAATCAACTAGTTGGCCAGATATAGAAGTGAAATAGTTATGGATTCTTTCTTACGGATACCAGTCTAGTTGACAGTCCGCAAGTCCTCTAGTACAATAGCCGTAGATAAGACACGTTATACTTATGGTTCAACAGTTATGTCGTTGGGTTTCTTCAATACTATTAAGTAATATACGTAAGTTGAATTTTTTTGAATAGTCGTGGAATATCCTGTGTTAATTGATAATTGATAATTCACAGGCAGTTATATCCTATTTTATTAAAAGTCGTGGAATAAATAGTCGTGGAATAAATATATTCCACGACTATAAATAGTCGTGGAATATCCTGTGTTAATTGATAATTCATCAAGCAGTTATATCCTATTTTATTAAAAGAATGGGAAGTCTCTTTATTACCCTCTTTAAACACAGAATCCATTCAGTATTTTAACTCTCTTCACCTCATGAAAAAACATCTTTTAGTCATTTTGGTATCCCCTCTATAGGGCATGTACATACAGCACACTTATTTGATGATGAATGAATTGGGGGCTGTTCTAAGATTGTATCTTCTGAAAGTCATTATAAGCCAGCTCCTTTAGGAACAGTAACTGACATATATTTTCCAGAAATGAGTGCTATAGAATATATGTAGGGAAAGATTCTTAAAGGTATTGTTTTGTGTTTGTCTTTGCCCTTGGTTGAAAATGTAACATTTTCCTTCAAATATTTACAGGAAAATGAAGAGTTAGACTGGAATTTACTGAAGCCAGATATCTATGCTACAATTATGGATTTCTTTGCATCTGGCTTACCTTTAGTTACTGAGGAAACACCTTCAGGAGAAGCAGGTAATGTGTTGGGTAATTAGTATTTATCTTTTGTTTTTAAACTGTTCTGTTTTCTTCACATTTGTCTTGATTTCAGAAGTCATGGGATTACAGATTTTTATCATTATACTATATTTAGCTCTGGAATCAATCCCAGAGGGGACAAAATTTCATGTGTAGTAGTTTCATCCATCATTTTATAAAGCTTGTGTATAAATTGAATATATTATACAAAACTAAAATTTTGAATTATAAAAATTTTCAGGCATATAGAAAATAATATTATAATGCTCACCAATTTGTCCCCTTCTCAGATTTAACAAAGGTTAACTCTCTACCTTAATTGCTTTAGACTCATTTCTAAATAAAATATTAAAGACATAGCCAAAGACCCAGAACTCCCATCCCTTTTCCCTTTCTATTACAGAAATGTATGTAAATTTAGTTTGTTTTTAAACTTTTACTACACATGTAAGTCTCTGCAGGGAATTTATAGTATTGGTTTTTGTTCTTAAACTTTAAATAACTTGTGTTATATGCAACTTTCCTTTTTTCACATATTTTGAAATACACCCATTTATTTATTTTAAGTGCTGGATAGTATCCCATTATATGAATAAATTACAGTTAATTAATTTTTTCCTTTACTTATATCCAAGTAAATTGTGCTAATTTCTGTTACAAACATTGCTGCATTGGGTGTTCTTGTACAAGTCTCTTTGTGCATTTGTGGAAACCTGCTTTAGGGTACTTTTAGAGTATATTCCTAAAAGCAGAATTGCTGTATCGTAAATTGTTCTAATTTACATGCAAATTAGCAGTGTATAAGGATTTCAACTTTCTTATATCTTCATCATCACTTTGTGTTTACTTTTTTTTTTTAACCAATATGTTAGGGGTAAAATCGTGTCTTGTTTTAATTGCATTTCCTTGATTAATATTGAGCCTGAAGGTTTTCATATATACAAACATATGGCCAATATTCATATGACTGGCCAATATTTTCCTTTTCAGTAAATTTCCTGTTCATAAACTTTGCTGATTTTTTAAAAAAGTGAATTATGTGTCTTTTTTGTATTGGCTTTAGCAAGTTGTTTTTTTTTTATAAATTTATTTATTTATTTGTTTATATTTGGCTGTGTTGGGTCTTCATTGCTGTGCGCGGGCTTTCTCTAGTTGCGGTGAGCAGGGGCCACTCTTTGTTGCGGTGCACGGGCTTCTCACTGCGGTGGCTTCTCGTTACAGAGCATGGGCTCTAGGCGCGTGGCCTTCAGAAGCTGTGGCACGCGGGCTCAGTAGTTGTGTCTCACAGGCTCTAGAGCACAGGCTCAGTAGTTGTGGCGCACGGGCTTAGCTGCTCCGCGGCATGTGGGATCTTCCCGGACCAGGGCTTGAACCCGCGTCCCCCTCATTGGCAGGCGGATTCTTAACCACTGCGCCACCATGGAAGCCCTAGCAAGTTTTTAAAAAATATTCTGAGTATAAATCCTGAATATACTATATATAAATTAAGCATATTCATAGCAAATAACTTCTCCCTAACCATGCCTTATATTTTCACTATATTTAGGTTGTCTTTTGTCATTCAGAAATTTTTTCTTGGGCTTACCTGGTGACGCAGTGGTTAAGAATCCGCCTGCCAAGGCAGGGGACATGGGTTTGATCCCTGGCCTGGGAAGATCCCACATGCCATGGAGCAACTAAGCCTGTGCGCCACAAGTACTGAGCCTCCACTCTAGAGCCCGCGTGCAACAACTACTGAAGCCCATGTGCCTAGAACCTGTGCTCCACAGCAAGAGAAACCACAACAATGAGAAGCCTGCGCACTGCAACGAAGAATAGCCCCCGCTCACTGCAACTAGAGAAAGCCTGCTCACAGCAACGAAGACCCAACACAGCCAAAAATAAAAACAAACAAAAGTCCCATGTAAGAAAACAAGAAAGAAATTTTTTCTTATTTTAAAATATGGAACGTTTCACAAATTTGTGTATCATCTTTGCAAAGGGACCATGCTAATCTTCTCTGTATCATTTCAGTTTTAGTATTTGTGCTGCTGAAGCAAGCACAGAAGTTTTTCTTTTTAATGGAGTCGCATATTTTCATCTTATCCTTTGTGGTTTCTGTTTTGTGTACATTGTTTTAATAACTTATTGTATGTAAAGCACTTGGAAGAGTAACGTCACATGGATCTCAAATACTAGCTGTGATTATTATATTTGTTGTTGATGAAATTTTTCCTTTCTCCATGTACAGATACTGTTTTGTGTGTGTGTGTGTGTGTGTGTGTGT
This sequence comes from Neophocaena asiaeorientalis asiaeorientalis, assembly GCF_003031525.2. Taxonomy (NCBI): domain Eukaryota; kingdom Metazoa; phylum Chordata; class Mammalia; order Artiodactyla; family Phocoenidae; genus Neophocaena; species Neophocaena asiaeorientalis. The sequence goes on from NW_020172477.1 coordinate 215,783, forward strand.
GCGTATGTATACATATATCTACACACACACAAACATTTGTATAATCACCTTTAAATGAATCAGTTTCACTTCTAGATAATATATATTCTAAATGAGTGATAAATGTACACAAGGCAACATGTGGAAGCATGTTCATTGAAATATTTTTAAAGTATGTTAGCGGTTAAAAGGAGTGAACTTGATTAGGAGATATCAGTGTGGAAAGATATAAAAAATACTAAGTGATAAAGGAAAACTGAAGAGTTTATTTATATGTTCTTACATATATACCATTTATGCAAATTTTAAATAATAATACAAATTTTAAATTGTATGTGTTCTTGATGGACATGTATGTAAAATTGATATAATGTTTTGAGAGCCATTTGACATCTACCAAAACTTAAAAATACACAAGCCTGTTGACCCAGCACTAGGAATTGTTTTTTATATAAAGAGTGCTTTCTTTTTTTTTTTTATAAATTTATTTATTTATTTACATTTTATTTTTGGCTGCATTAGGTCTTTGTTGCGGTGAGTGGGGGCTACTCTTCGTTGTGATGTGTGATGTGTGGGCTTCTCACTGCAGTGGATTCTAGGCTCTAGGCTCTAGGTGTGCGGGCTTAGTAGTTGTTGCTTGCAGGCTGTAGAGCACAGGCTCAGTAGTTGTGGCCCACGGGCTTAGTTGCTCCATGGCATGTGGGATCTTACCAGACCAGGGCTCGAACCCATGTCCCCTGCATCGACAGGCAGATTCTTTGTGCCACTAAGGAAGTCCAGCAGAACTAGGAATTTATCTCTTAGATATATATGCAAAAATACACCGATATATACTTTACGTAAGCATGTATACTGCAGGATTGTTAGAAATAGCAAACTACAAACAACTGAAATAATACAAAAACTAGCCAGATGAAGACAAAGCCATACAAAAATTACCATGCACCTATTTTTTTTTTTTTTTTTGCGGTACGTGGGCCTCTCACTGTTGTGGCCTCTCCTGTTGCAGAGCACAGGCTCCAGACGCGCAGGCTCAGCGGCCATGGCTCACGGGCCTAGTCGCTCTGCGGCATGTGGGATCTTCCCGGACTGGGGCACGAACCCATGTCCCCTGCAGGCGGACTCTCAACCACTGCACCACCAGGGAAGCCCTATGCACCTAAGTTTTAAATTGAGGCATATCTTTATATGCTGATATGGAAAAACCTTTTAGTATATTAAATAGAAATAAAACAAGGTATAGAACAGTGTGTATAGTGTGTATAAATATAGACTTGTAAATGTTAACATGTACTCGAAGGATATACACTAAGGTCATGATAGTGGTTGCCTGTGGAAGTGATGGTGTGGAATGGAATGTAGGTTTGCTGATGTAAGAGAATTTTAACTTTATTATATTTTATTTCTTTTATTAAAAAATTCAAAGTTGATATAATTTAATATTAATATGTTGATACTTATATTGTTGCCAGAACTCTAGTGTTTGTCACAGTGTAATTTGAATTAGCTGCATTTTAATTTTCCCAATGGTAAAGAAATTTCTCAAAAAAATATAAAACCCATAAAAATAGGCATATGTGAAGATTGGTATATGACCTTACAAAGTGAAATAAAACAAAAATGAAACAAAATGAAAAAACCAAGTTTTTGCTCAGATATGTAAAACATTTTAGAGTTTCCATAAGGCTTACATCTGTATTTAGTATGATTGTTATTTTGAAAACCACTAAATTGAGAAATTGAAAATATAACTTAACTTACAAAGCAGGTGTGCTGTTTTGTCTCAAAGTTTTCATCAAAATTCAGACAATATCTTTTCTCTGCTACTTTTCAATTCTTGAGAAGGATGAAAGTTTACAAATATATTGGCCCAAAAATTCAAATCCTAACATAATTAGTAGATCAAATTATTCAGTATTCACATTTATCACCAAATGTTGATCAGTGCTCCTTAATTTTTCTTCAGATAATCAAATGAATGGCCTTTACATTTCCCCTAAGTTAAAATCACTCTGTTTTAATGTTTGTACTCGCATGGATATAAAATTTCTACTGTTGATATGTTTTATTCATAATTGTTTCTAGGATCTGAAGATGATGATGAAGTTGTGGCAATGATTAAGGAATTGTTAGATACTAGAATACGGTATGTGCTCATCTATCTACCTGAGATCAGATATATCAATACTACAGAGCCAATTTTCATTGTAGCAGTGTACTTTTGGTTTGTCTCTGAGGTTGTAGTAGAGTTAACAAAATAAGTATAAGTTAATGTAAACCAAAATAGGTAACCATGACAATTGAATTTAAAGCCTGTACATTCTCTATATTCACTCACAATTTATAACACTCTGTCTAAACATAATAATTTATCTTTCGTGGTCACCATTTGGGTTTGATATTGTTAAAATACCAAATTTCTTAGTAAGAAAAAAATGGCTTAACAGTGTTTGGGAGAATTGTGAAGAGAGGAGCACCTCCTTTTAGGCTGCTGCCCCAAAAGAATAAATTTAAATGAGTAGAGAACCATAGGGTTCCACTTTTGCTTGTAGCAGACCAATAGTCCTGCTGACAATTCCCAAAAAAGCTAGATAAAATACAAAAAAAATTTTTTGTGTGTTGTTGGACAGTATTAGATAGCTGCCAAAGCAAATAAGGTCCTGTAGAGAAGGGAAGCACATTGAAACTTCCCTTGGGGCATTCACTGATTCTTGATGTGGGGTTAGAATATAAGAAGCTGGGCAAAGGGCAGTCGCTAAGAATCAGAGAAACTATGTTGCCTTCAGCAAATTTGTAGAGATGGGAAGACAAAAATTAAAATTCTGGGTTTCCAATGAAGCTTTGACTTTAAAGGGCAAGATCCCAGAGAAAAGAAAAAAATAAGCCTTAATACTCAGAAGTTCTCCCCACATGGCACTTACTTGTTCTTAGCTATGGAGGGGAAGAGACTAAGAAGTCAAACAAAAAGGAGTTGAAAAGCTGAGCAGAGTTTTGGCAGTTTTATGGTGCTGGGGGTGGTGACAAAAATTGGAGTTTAGGATCTGTCAAGGAGTGTGGGGCCTCAAGGAACACCCAGGCTTTTAATCGGACTCTCTAGAGGACTGTCCCCTTGAAAGTGGACAAACCAGAGGTAGACCAAGCCTTACAAAACTGTAGTCCAGTATTGAGTGAACCTAATTCCACAGCAGGTTGAGCTACTGCCAAAAGATAGGGTGAATCCTTTCTGATGTAATATAATCCTGAGTCACTTCAGTTTTTCATGTACATTGTTCATCATTCATTGTCCAAAAATTACTAGGCATGGAATTTGGAAACTGGACCAAGAGAAAATAAAACAAATCCATAGATAACCTAGATGTGAGAGTTATCAGACATGATCTTTAAAATAACTGTGAATAAAATGTTTGAGAAAATAGAAAGTGAGATGAAGAATTTCATCAGAAAACTGGAATCTATAAAAAAAGAAAAAGTAATTCTGGAACTAAAATGTATAATAGCTAAACTTAAGAACTCATTAGGTTAGTTGAACATCACATTGGATACTGTTGGAGAGAAGATTAGTGTACTGGAATATAAGTCAACAGAAAATATCCAGCTGAAGCACAGAAAAGAGAATGGAAAATACAGCAAAAAAGTATGAGAGATGTAGAATATATGGCAAAAAGGGTCTCACAGTGTCCTATAGGGTTTTTAATATGTCTGGAATTAAAATGCATGACAAAGGGGACTTCCCTGGTGGTCCAGTGGGTAGGACTCCAAGCTCCCAATGCAGGGGGCCTGAGGTTCGATCCCTGGTCAGGGAACTAGATCCCACATGCATGCTGCAACTAAGGAGTCCGCATGCCACAACAAAAATCCTGTGTGCCACAACTAAGACCTGGCGCAGCCAAATAAATTTTTTAAAAGAAGGGTTAACCTACTAAAAAAAAAAAAGCATGACAAAGATATAAAAGGTGGTGATAAGTATAAGAGTAAGTGTTCTTTGGGACTTCCCTGGCGGTCCAGTGGTTAAGACTTCGCCTTCCAATGCAGGGGGTGTGGGTTCGATCCCTGGTCAGTAAGCTAAGATCGCACATGCCTCAGGGCCAAAAAACCAAAACATAAAACAGAAGCAATAATGTAACAAATTCAATAAAGACTTTAAAAATGGTCTACATCAAAAAATCTTTTAAAAAAATAATTAAAAAAAGAGTTAGTATTCTTCATTCTTGGCATTATCTGGGAATTGATAAAAGTACTAATTTATATTAGAGTTTAAGAAATCAAATAGGCATCTTGTGTAATAAACACTAAGTCAACAGTAAAAGACTGTGTATAACCAAGCCAATAGAGGGGGAAAATGGAATAATAAAAAACAATACGGGGACTTCCCTGGTGGCACAGTGGTTAAGACTCCACACTTCCAAATCAGGAGGCCTGGGTTTGATCCCTGGTCAGGGAACTAGATCCCACATGCGTGCCGCAACTAAGAGTTCTCATGCCGCAGAAGCAATAATGTAACAAATTCAATAAAGACTTTAAAAATGGTCTACATCAAAAAATCTTTTAAAAAAAATAATTTAAAAAAAGAATAAGTATTCTTCATTCTTGGCATTATCTGGGAATTGATAAAAGTACTAATTTATATTAGAGTTTAAGAAATCAAATAGGCATCTTGTGTAATAAACACTAAGTCAACAGTAAAAGACTGTGTATAACCAAGCCAATAGAGGGGGAAAATGGAATAATAAAAAACAATACGGGGACTTCCCTGGTGGCACAGTGGTTAAGACTCCACATTTCGAAATCAGGAGGCCTGGGTTTGATCCCTGGTCAGGGAACTAGATCCCACATGCGTGCCGCAACTAAGAGTTCTCATGCCGCAACTAAAAGTTCATGTGCCACAACTAAGGAGCCAGCAAGCTGCAAATAAGGAGCTGGCGAGCCACATCTAAGGAGCCCGCCTGCCACAACTAAGGAGCCTGCGAGCTGCAACTAAGGAGCCTACCTGCCACAACTAAGACCCAGCACAACCAAATAAATAAATATAAAAAAAAATACTTGTTTAATCCAAAGTAATGCAAAATGATAAATAATAAGATGGTACTGTAAACCCAAACATATGAGTAGTTATATTTTAATGTACATGGGTTGATGAACAAAATAAGATTGTCAGATTGGCTATTTAAAAAAACCTACATGCTGCTTGTAAGAGGTATACACCTTAAATATAAGGACACAGAAAGGTTGAAAGTAAAAAGATAGAGAAATATATAGCATGCAAAAAATGAATAAGAGAAAGCTGATGTAGTTATACAGATATCAGACAAAATATACTTTATAGCTAAAGACATTACTAGCAATAAAGAGAAATCTTTCATAATAATAAAAGGGTAATTTCTATGAGGAATATATACCAATTTTAAACTTGTATGCATCTAATAACAGTTTCAAAATAAATGAAGACTATTTGAGAGAACTAAAAGGAGAATTAGATAATCCACAATTATAATGGGAGGCCAGCACATCTCTCTCAATAACAAATAGAGCAAACATATAAAATGACTCTCATAAAATATGAGTTATACACATGATTAACAAAGTTGACTAAATTGACACACATAGGACATTGCACCCAACAAGAACAAAATATTTATTTTATTCAAGTGTACATGGAAGATTTACTAAAATAGGCTGTATTCTGAATCTTAACGCCGAACAAATTTTAAGGATTGAAGTCATTGAGAATATTGTTTTCTACAGTGCGATTAAGCTAGATGTCAATTTCCAAAAAGGTATCTACAGAATCTCTATGTATTTGAAAACTAAATGGTCTTCAAAAAGACCCATGGTCAGCAAAGAAATCACAAAGGAAATTCAAAATAGAATATCTGCATGACCTTTGGGTAGGCAAATTTTTTTTGACAAGACAAGACAAACTAAGGGAAAGACATAAATTGGACTATAGTAAAATTGTGACTTCTTCATCAAAAGGCATCATTTACAGTGAAGAAGCAAAGCACAGATTAGAAGATATTTATATATATGGCAGAATATATTTAAAATCTCTTACAAGTTGTTAAGAAAAAGACAAACAAATAGAGACGGGAGCAGTCTCTTCACAAAAACACTGGAGTAGTAATTCACAAAAGACAATAACCAAATGACCACTAAACATGAAAAAGTGCTCATCCTCATTAGTCATTATGAATATTCAAATTAAAACTACAATGAAATACCACTGCAGATCCACTGGAATGGTTAAAATTATTAAGATTGACAGCACCAATTGGTGGTAAGGATGTGTGGAGCAACAGAAATTCTCATGTACTGCTGGTGGGAATATAAGTTTATATAACTTTGGGAAACTATTTGGCAGTATCTACTAAATCTGAACATATGCATATTCTTGATGAGCAGTTCTACTCTCAGGTACATTCCCAGCTGTAATATATATGTATACCAAAGGACATTTGCAAGAATCTCCACAGCTACACTATTTGTAAAAGCAAAAAACTGCTGTTAACCCAAATGTCCATCAACAATAGAATGGATAAATTCTGGCATATTCACTTAATGGAATACTGTGCAGCAGTGAGATTGAATGAACTATTACTATATGCCACAATGTAGATGAATCTCACAAAGAGCAAAACAAGCCAGATTAAAAAAGAGTTAATACTTTGTGTTTTCTAAACGGAATTTATATTTATAAATTATAAAGTTAAAAAATAGGCAGAATTAATCAGGGGTGATAGCAGGGAGGATAATGGTTACCATTGGTTGGGAGGAGTGATTAGAAGGAAGAACAGGGTGACTTCTGGGGTTGTAGTGTCTGTTTCTTGGTCTAGAATAAATGTATGTTCACTTTGTGAAAATTCACTGAACTGATCATACATGATTTATGCATTTTTCTGTATTTATATTTCAATGCAAAGTTTAACTAAAAAAAAAAAAGCCAGCACATATCAGTCTCACTCTGTTCGCTTAAAAGAAGTGAATGAGTATATCTTAGGTAATCAGTATAATTTTTAGGAAATTTGAAATCTTAAATGCTTAAGAAAGATTATTAATAAGCAAGATTAAAATGTAATAAGCAGATAAAGTATTTATATGAATGAATTTTGGCATTTTTTCTGAAAGTTTAAAAAAATTACAAATGAGACTAGCTGCAGTTACTGTTCTTGATTATAAAAGCTCTGTGCATTTATTAATATAAAATCTAAGCTCTGAGTTTTATTAAATTTTTTTGACAAAAACTTCTATTATTTTAAATATATCACAAATATTCTATGGCTGCAGGCCAACTGTGCAGGAAGATGGAGGAGATGTAATCTATAAAGGCTTTGAAGATGGCATTGTACAGCTGAAACTCCAAGGTTCTTGTACCAGCTGCCCCAGTTCAATCATTACTCTGAAAAATGGAATTCAGAACATGCTGCAGTTTTATATTCCAGAAGTAGAAGGTGTAGAACAGGTATGCCAATATTGTATGACAGTTCAGATTTAATATTAAAATGAATTTTTTGGAAAGAAAAGAAATTCATGACCTGACATTTTCTTCCAGGGTTATATCGTTGTGTTACCATTTTATCAGACTTGCAGGCTCCTTATTTAAGAATTAACTTTAGTATTATGAATTACCTACTATGTGCCCAGCGTTTTTACAAGTATTACCTCATTTATCTTCTAACGACACAGTGTATTAAGTAAGTCATTTCCATTTTGTACATGGGAAACTGAGACTCAGAGGGCATACTGCTGCTCTAGAAAAGTTATGAAAAGGGGATTCAAAACATGATGAAATTTTATAGATGAGGTTGAGAAGTCTTTAGTGGAAGAGCTCCACTACTTCGTATTTAAACACTTCTTGTTCTTAAATGTGCAGGCAGGAAACTCATCAAGAAATCATACTTTGTTGTACAGTAAAACAGACTATTGAGTAGAGTATTAGAGCTTTATCTATAGACTGATGTCAACATTTTTTCTGCCCCAAGATATCTAAGGAATATAGTACAGTACTTTCTCAGCAGTGATAGTGACGATCACTGCAGTAATTCTCAAACAAGAGGCATGGCCTTATGGAGAGAGATTATCAAGTAAGGAAAGAGCGTGTGGAAATTAGAAATTTGAAAAAACTCTTCAGGTGATTCTGTGCCTTTAAGGAGAGGGCATCATCTCCTCTCAGCTCCTGTAAGACTCACTCATCTCTGGGTAGTATTTAAACCTGTCCTTTTGGTACAATACATGCCGTCTCCTCTCTGAAATTCTTATCAGTCCTTCACTTGGAATTAAGCTGTACTTCTGTGCAAAGCTTCTGTGTTTCTGTTTCAGTTTTCTGTTCAGGGTTAATTTCCTTGAGAGGTTTGTAATCACATCTAGGTCTTTGTGTTCTTCAACACTTAGCCTTGTGTATTGTAAATGTTGTTTACATAGTTTGTATTAAATATTTAGAAACATTCCAAGTAATATTTTTGCCTAAAATAGAAGTTGATTGACAAAATTTTTTGGATTGGGTGCTGCTGAGATTAGATATAAAAATATCAATTCCTTGGAAGTAAATATCCATTTTTTACTCAACCCAAAAGAAACTATGAGGGAATTGTTTTTCCATTGATTGTTTCAGATCAGAGCCAGATTCATCTGGATTTTTTAAAATTAATTTTTGTTCCATTATCCTCTATATGCCTTTTTTAAAATAAATTTATTTAGTTTTGGCTGCATTGGGTCTTTGTTGCTGTGCACAGGCTTTCTCTAGTTGCGGTGAGCGGGGCTTCTCTTCGTTGTGGTGTGTGGGCTTCTCATTGCGGTGGCTTCTCTTGCTGCAGAGCATGGGCTCTGGAGTGCAGGCTCAGTCGTTGTGGTGCACGGGCTTAGCTGCTCCACGGCATGTGGGATCTTCCCAGACCAGGGCTCGAACCCATGTCCCCTGCATTGGCAGGCGGATTCTTAACCACTGTGCCACCAGGGAAGCCCCTCTACATCCCTTTTTTAAAAATTACAGTAGTTAACACTTTGGTCGATTGACAAAGGAAGGTTTTTATTCACTTGTCCAGGGTGGGGTGATGAATTGGCAGTTGGATTATAAACCTGAATTGGCATATAATTATAGTAGATATGGTGAAGAGAAAAAATAGTCTTATATAACTCTTTTTCTTTCCAAAGGAGTTGGTTTTTAGTATCTGAGTAATATATTAACTCATGAAAAGATACTAATCTGTTCTTTTTTTCCTTCAAGTATTCATTAGTATCTTTCTTAACTTACTTGAAATGAAAATCTTCACATTCTTCTAAGGTTTAAAATGAATGTTTATGTCAGTAAGACCAAAATAATTAGTTGCTAGTATGATATTTTGTTTCTTTACCTTTTTTAGTGATTCGTTTTTCTAATATATATTTTTACAGTAACAATTTGGTATAGCTCCCTAGAATATATTTAAGGAAATAAGGTCCTTTTGGAAAAAACAGCAAGAATGTCAGTTATATATATTAGTCATACAGCTAGGAAATACCAGTTATCATTATAGTCTTCTCTGTCCAGCTGAGACTCTGCTATTGGAAGCCTCCTTTGGGACAAGGAAAAGAGACCAATGTTTTAATTAATTTGCTAATATTCAATTTGCTTTTGTGTTTTTAGAATATCAGGTTATGATGCAAACCTTGTGCTTTGGGGGCTGTTGGTAGATTTATTCTTATTGAATTGACACGCATTGTTATAGATTAGAGTATTTCAGGTAAGCAAGTAATATTAAAATCAGGAAAATAGCAATTTCTAATCCTTAATTCTTCAATTCTCTTTGTTCTTTTGTTTTAGGTTATGGATGATGAATCAGATGAAAAAGAAGCAAACTCACCTTAAATTAATTTGAGTTTTCTTTGGGCCCAGCAGTTGGACTTGTTGATATATATACTAAGCTTTTATTATTAATCTGCTAAGGAACTTGAGGATTAATAAAATATACCCTTTCTTCAGAGAATGATATATAAATATTGCATGTTTGCTTTACCTCATATGAGTTATTTATAACATCCTGAATCATCTTCTGTACACGTGGATTTTATCCAGGGATATTTTTATTTTTGTTCTTCATTTCTCATGGTTCCTTCTTTGCATAATGTGTGAAGCAGTTTAAAATACATCCCCCCCAATCTAATTTATTTACTTTTTTAATACAGAAGTAAATAGGGAGAATCTTTTTAAGATATTCTAAAATGGCTTAGCTTTTTATGAGATGTTTGAAACTATGTTTACTGAATTTTTACCTTGTTAAAAAAAAACACTAAACAATTTTTAGTTTTAAAATGGTATCTGCCTAGTAGCCCCAAATGTAGTATCACATAACTTCCCGCTGAAAGACCAAAAAAAAAAAAAAAGAAAAATCATAATGCTGAAAACTGATGAAGAGCCAAGTTCTAGAATGTAGACAAAATTTCCATTGATTACAAGACAGAGCAGGCTGAATTGAGAAAAACTGCCTTAGTATACTCAGGCTTTACCTTATGATACAAAATCTGTCTGAAAATAAAGATGTGAAACTGCTTGGTCCTTCTACTGGCTTCTCCTGACTCAGAGATCTATAATCTGTACCATGCCAAAAATTTGGACAGTTATCTTTCTACCATATGTGTACAGCTTTTTCAGATAGCCCAAGTAGCAAATTATCCTTCTCTCTTGTTTTTCTATAGGAATTCAGAGTCAACAGTTCACAGACAATATCAGGAAAGGAAAGATAGGTACATTGCATCTTTGGAATTCTGTTCCCCAAAAGTACTGAGATTAAAATAGGGATGGAAGCAGAAAGAACTCCAGCAGTTGTGAATGCTGGGAAGAGAAGTTTTAATTTTTCTTCTTTTGGTTCACAGAACCAGGCATTGCGGTTGGAGAATTTGTTTCCTGAGCCGTTATAGATGAATTCAGGTTAGACTATGGGAATTAGTGCGTAAGGTAGGCACATTAACTTGCTGAAGCTACAGGAAATTGAGATTGTGGAGGAGATGCAGTTAATGACAAGTCTTGGGTCTGGCCACGAAATAAGTGGCTGAGGTGAGTGGGGGATTTAGTTACTGGAAGAGGAAGTCACAGAACAGAGAGGCCAAGTTATTGGAAAGATTTTCTACAAAAGGGAGCAGCCATGAAGAACAAGGAGGAAAGGTGGAGAAGAACATTCTAGGCATACAGAACGGTGTAATCAGAATCTGGAAGCTGTGGAATGTATTTGGGAACTGCAAGAAGCTGAGTAGGACTTGAGTGTAAGGTGGAAGGGCTTAGCTGGAAATGGTGCAGAGGTAGGCATTGGGTAGTGAGGAGAATGCTGCAGAAACTCTTGGTTGCCTACTCAGCTTACACCCCTGCTTCTTGCTGAGAGAGGCCCTCTCAATTATCATTTGCTTGCAGTGTGCTCATGGAAGGTAGGTCTCACCCAGTGCCAGGGGATAAATTATAACTAGTTTAACTCAGACATTTTAACTCCTTTTTTCTTTTCCAGTCATTAGTCTAGATATGGACATATGACCCAACTCTGCCTATGAGCTGTAAGAGAAAGTCTATTGGTGAACTCTGGAAAGGTTTTCTTCCTTGATTGAGAGAGAAGAAAGTTTATGTAAAGAAGGCTCTTTTCCTATCCATTCCTTTCCTTCCTGCTTGGTATACCATAATATGAAGACTTGATGTCCAAGGCTCTGACGGTCAGCTTGTGATCATGAAAACCAGTTCACTAAGAGTAGCAAAGAGGAAGGAAAACAAAAAAAGGGGCCTGGATCTTTGAGGACACTATTGACCTTTGAGCCAGCCTGGGAACCACCAGTGTTCAGAGTATCATGTGAGATAAAAGTTGTTCTTGTTACATCAGGTCTTCTGTCATTTGAAGCTGATTGCCTTCTAACAAAGAGCCTGGTAAATCATGGAGAACTTGGTAGATAATTTTACTGCTTTTTTATTTGTGGCAGACAGTGCCAAATGTCAAATGTCAATCTTAAAACGATAACAAATTCACATTTCTTTTGCGGTATGCAGGCCTCTCACTGTTGTGGCCTCTCCGGTTGCGGAGCACAGGCTCCGGACACGCAGGCTCAGCGGCCATGGCTCACGGGCCCAGCTGCTCCGCGGCATGTGGGATCTTCCCGGACCAGGGCACGAACCCGTGTACCCTGCATCGGCAGGCGGACTTTGAACCACTGCGCCACCAGGGAAGCCTACAAATTCACATTTTTAAATTAATTGAGCCATTTTTTCAATCAAAGATTAATTTAGGTGTAGTTTAATCACGTAATAGTTTTACATTTTGAATGTTTAAGTTATATTTAATTTCCTCCCACAAAGCCCCAAAGAAAGAGTAATCATTCACTGTTAGTTGTGTTTCACTAAAATAAAAAATAAAAATTAACCCCCAAAATGTGCAAAATGTTTTTACACGAAGTATCTTGAAAACACTTGTTGGAACTTCCCTGGTGGGCCAGTAGTTAAGACTCCACGCTCCCAACACAGGGGGCCCGCGTTCGACCCTTTGTCAGGGAAATAAGATTCCACATAACACAACTAAGCCCGCGTGCCACAACTAGAGAAGCCCACGTGCCGCAACGAAGACCCAGCGCAGGCAAAATAAATAAACTAAAAAAACAAAAACGAAAACTGGTTGTCTTAAACAATAGAAATTAAAAAAACAAACAAAAAAACACTATGGGACATTTCAATATGTATTTGAAACTGAGATTATTGGCCAAAGCACCTGGAGGGTTTTTTACTAAACAAAATTAGGGTGAAGCCTGTCAAGGAGTGGGTAATTTCCCCCTCTACCCCTTTTGAGTTCTTGTGACTGGACTAACAATAAAATTGACACAAAATAGGTTAACAGGAGAAAAAGAAACAAATTTTAATTCTTGCACACAGAGGTCTCATAGTAATGGGACCTGAGAAGTGGCCAAAGCATTAGCTTTTATATTTTTAGACAAAATTAATTTGAGAGGAATTGACAGAACAAAGAAATTTAGGTTTGGGTGCTAATTAGTAAGGAATTTAAACAGTTTGGACTTGGGTAGTGAGTTAGGAAGGAAATAACAAGGTTTGTTTAGGTAGTCTTTTGGCCTGAATTCCCTATCTCTGGTGATAAGGATGTCTTCCTATCTCCCAGTACAGGGAGGGCACCTGTCACATGGAAGATTTATTTCCTGCTTTCAGGGAGACAGGAGGGTCAGAGTCCCTCTTGTATCAGCCATTTCTTAAGTAACTTTAATTCAAAATAATATGACATTGAGGCATATTTTGGGGTGCCTGCCATGAGCCCCACCAAGCCCTAATACAGAATGATAAGGAGCAAAATATATAAAAATAGACTTTCATTGAGCATTCACTATGACCCTGTTCTCAGCACCTTATATTTATGAAGTCATTTAATCCTATGAGATGGGTAACTATTATTGTCCCCATGAGGCACAAGAGAGGAGAAGTACATATTCCATTGCCATAGAAATTAAGTGGAAAAGCCAGGAACATGGACCCTGACATTCTGGGTGCAGAGCCTATGCACATTGCCATTAGGGAATTGAACCCTCATACCTTTCCTGAGTATTCCTACCTCAGGAAAGGGAAAAGCATTCCTTGTCTTCATAGGTGCTGCTTCCTAGTGGATCATCTTTTACTTGCTCCAGACGATCATGGGCCAAATGTGTACATTTGTACACATCTGTGTGCATGTGTGTACATTTTTTTCATGCAGGAATACGAAGCTGGCTGCTCTCCAGTCCAGTGGGAATTTACATCATCCCTTTGGGAAACCCTAGCCTTATACTCTGCTTCTCCACATTAGAGTTATCAATAATAATTCCACAGGGTGCTTGCAGTCTGCAGAATCGACTTTTGAAAGAAACTCTAGAAAACAGTATTCTTCTGTCTCCTTACATTTGGAGTCATCTTTCAACTCTAGGCAGCTCCCTGAATGGTCCACCTCTATTTTGGCTCTGATCACATCCTACAGGATAGAAATAGTAGATAGGACCAGTTAATCTCATGGTTTCCAATTTGTTGAGAATTTCTTGGCAGTAGAATGAGTTTCTTTCTAGCAGAGGTGGAAAACTCTGCCCCAGGTTCTGCCTACTGGGGAAATTTGGAGCCACCCTGGAGGCGAGTATTGGGGAATGTATTCTAGTTGGAGTCAGCACCCTTTGTTCTCAAGCCTGAGGAGTGAACATCTTTTGTTAGTGTTTTCTTGGTGTCCCTTCATTCTTTTAGCCCTTCCTTTGAAGAACTTCTACCTATTCCTGACTCTATGTGGCTCTGGTGGAACTGTCCAATCACCGTGTCCTACCTTTGCCACCAGAGTGGGGCATACGACTCACTAGACCCATCAGAATCCTTGCCTAAATATAAAAAGTGAGGATGGAGGAATAGCCTCTCTCCCCTTGGACTGCGAGCTGTAAAGATGTGATTCCAGAGCTGTTTTAGGGTCTTTTCCCTGTCCATGAGGTCAGAGAGAGAATCAAAGAGAGTTCTGACAACATTTTTTGTGTGCCTGGATATAGATGTATCTGAAGCTGTTTGTATTTCTGTCCTTTCCAATTACATTAGCCAATAAATCCCCCTCTTCAGCTAGTTTGAGTAACTTTCTATTATTTGTCATTGAAAGCTCTATCCTCTAGAAATTTAAAATAAATACATATATTCACGTTGAGGAAGTCAATAAGATCACCCTTCGATGGATGTGTTAGTCAGGCTTTCTAGAGAAACAGAACTAGTAGGGGGGAGAGAGGGAGAGAGAAATTCATTTTAAGGAATTGGCTCATGCAATCATGGAGGCTACGAAGTCCAAAATCTGCAGGATGGGCTGTCAGGGTGGAGACAGGGAAGAGCTGACGTTGCAGTCCAAGTCCAGTTTGGCTGGGGAATTCCTTCTAGCTCTGGGGAGGTCAGTCTTTTGTTCTATTCAGACTTTTAGTTGACTAGATGAGGCCCATCCACGTAATGGAGCTCATTGTGCTTTACTGAGTCCACTGATGTAAATGTTAACCTCATCTGAAAGGATCCTCACAGAAACATCCGGAATATATTTGACCAAATATCTGGGCACTCCAGTGCAGCCAAATTGACCCATACAATCAGCCATCACAGTGGGTAAAGTTTGCCTTCAGCACCAACTTATTTCTGATTCCTGCTTCCATAATTTGGCCTCCTTTCTCTGGCATTACCATACTTAGTTCCACATGCCCTTATATTGTCCCTTTCTTGCCCAGTGTCATCAACCAAGGTAATCTGTCCAGGTCTGCCTTCCTTCTAATTTCAGAATTATCTTTATTTTATCCCCATCAAAGCTTGCATTTCCTCAGTGACTTTTTCACACCTGGTATCCAAATGAAAATAATCTCATAGTTACACTCTAAAGTGTAATAGATGATAATGACTTAATGTAGATCTCCTTAGGGAGGGAGAGGTGTTCTGCCTTAAATATATATGTACAGGTGGAGTTTAGGCAATGTGATAGGGAAGGAGTGGAGGTAATTTTGCACAAGGGAACTTTCTGGTTCCCTTATAATCCTATTTTGTGAGTGACTAGTCCTCTATAGTCAAGCCCTAACTATTTAACATTTGATTCCCTTCTTAATGCTTCCTTTTAAAAAGGGCAAATACACAGATGCAAAGTTTAAGATAGGATTCTTCTTTAGGGAACTGCCAGTAGGTTAAAGTATAGCTAGACCGTTAAATGCTTGAATACAGTGATGGGAGATGATGCTGATAAAACCGACAGGAGTGAGATCTGAATTACCAAGGGTGTGTGCATAGGAGTCTGGACTTAATCCTTCAGGTGAAGGATACCCACTGAATTGGAAGCAGGGAGAAACAGGATCTGATCTGTGTTTTTGAAAAATCACTCTGGTGTGAAAGTGTCTAGGATGAACTGGGGTAGTGGTGGAATCAAAGGGGTTTACTTAAGGGGCCTTTCTGAGGCCCTGACTGGTGCCTTCTCCTGTTCATTGCTTCCTTCTCAAAGGCCTTCGTGGCTCAACCTACTTCTTTTTCCTTTGACATCTTCTCTGTCCACTGAAGTACACTTCTCCATATAACTCCATAGATGTGGGATATATATGCCCCTGCTTCCCATATTCTTGCACAGGGCTTTTAAAATGTATGTATAATTAAAATGAGATGTGTGTATGTATGTATAATTAAAATGAGATGTATGTATGTATGTATATTAAAATGAGATATGTATGTATGTTATGAGAGATATATGAGATAAAATGTATGTATATTAAAATGAGATAATTGACATATAACATTATATTAGTTTCAGATGTACAGCATGATTGATGTATATATTGCAAAATGATCACCACACTAAGTCTAGTTAACATCCATCACCACACATAGTGAGGAGAACTTTTAAGATCTACTCTCTTAGCAACTTTCAAATATACAATACAGTATCATTAATTATAGTCACCATCCTGTACATTACATCCCCAGGACTTATTTATTTTATAACTGGAAGTTTGTACCGAGGCCTTTTTAATAATTTTATTGCTATCAATACTTATTGTAATCCAGATAAGTGATAACAAAAATCACAAATATGGGGGCATTTAAAAACCTTATAAAGCTATTTCAATCATGATTCTTCGTTTCTTTAGCAATGGCAATGGAATCCCTGATGGCCTTCAGGCTGCATGGCAAGGAGAAGGCTGAGAACCATCATATTCAACAGGACTAATCCCATGAACAGGGAAATGGACTTACATAAAAAGACAATGAATTACACCCCGTTACCATCATTATTATTATTATTAGTTCAGAACTTTTGTTCAGGAGAGAAAATCTTTTCCATTTCCTTGGATGTTTGAATCAGACCCAGATGTCTCCTTTCCTTCTTAGGACATTTATTTTCTTCTCCTCCAGCCCGTATCCCCAAAGATCCAGCTAAAGCAAAGCTGTGTATAGATGGAGGTCAGACAAAGTTCTTCCGTATCAGTGTCTTGATTGGCACATGTTTACAAAGGCTCTTTGTTGCAGTGGGTTGGTGAGGTTGTTCAAGCTTGGGCTGGGAAAATATTGACCTTCAAAGTTTCTTCCTTGAAACTGGTGCATGAGCACCTTCCGAAATAGCTGTAGAATGGAGGTGGACAAGACAAATTGGTGGTCATGATGGAGTAGAAAGCAGAAGAGGAAAGTAAGTGTTCATAGGTTATTATAGTTTGAGCATGAGCACTTTGGTGATACCACTAACATTTTCTTTGTTCCATCAACAAGTTTTCTGGTGATGCACAAAAGTATTGTTCAAACTTTGGAATCATACCTTCACTTCTTGGCAATATCACCAAGGTTCTACCAGAACCTCTTAGATGAGGGTTCTGAGGCTAACACATACACACACAGAGACTTTTTTTTGCCTCTTGAATTAAAAAATGTGTTGTCTAGTAACAAACAATTCACTGGTTTTTAACTTTGCTCTGGGTAATTTAGGAACCTGTTTAAGGGCCTGAAATATTAAAGGGCTTGCAGGTGAGTACTTTCATTAGTTAAATGTGACATTTTCCTTTCTTTCTTTCAGGACACTTATAAAAGGGCATCTTTTTCTTTCTCTCTTGTTTTTTTGAAAACAAACAACTTTTTATTGACGTATAGTTGGTTTACAATGTTGTGTTAGTTTCAGGTGTACAGCATCTTTCAACCAGGGAAGCCCTATATATATTCTTTTTCAGATTCTTTTCTATTATAGGTTATCACAAGTTATTGAATATAGTTCCCTGTGCCATACAGTAGGTCCTGTTGGTTATCTATTTTATATATAGTAGTGTGTATATGTTAATTCTCAAATCCTAATTTATCCCTCCCCCCATTTCCCCTTTGGTAACCATAGGCTGTTTTCTATGTCTGTGAGTCTATTTCTGTTTTGTAAATAAGCTCATTTGTATCATTTTTTTAGATTCCACATATAAGTGATATTTGTCTTTGTCTGACTTCACTTAGTTTGATAATCTATAGGACCATCCACGTTGCTGCAATTAGCGTTTTCATCTTTTCCGAACACATGCTAAAAGGGCATCTTTTTCCCTCTAAGAAAAGCTGGAAAGCCCTTTGCTCATTTGATCAGATAACCAGCCATAGAAAGTCAATTCTGCTAAGAACATATGACTTTTTTCACTCCTTCAAAAACATTTTTGATCCCTTACTTTGTGCTAGAGTTTATACCAGGTGTTGGGTATGCAAAGACTTGTTCTACTCTCAAGAAACTTAGCTTTGTAGGGAAACATATTAAAAAATCATAAAATATTGAAGCATATTGCTTTAAAGGAGGCAGCTCAAAGAATGAGAGGTTAATGACTGTCCTCCAGCCTCTCTGGGGGAAGACAAAAAGGGTTTTCCCCAAGAAGTAGCATTTAAGCAGAGATGGGGTGGGGATTCCCCAAAGAGTAACCAATATGTGCAAAAGATTTGAGAACGTTGGACCCGCTGGGAAACTACCTGTTCAGGGTTGTTAGAGTGTAAACGGCTGAAAGGTGAAGTAGGAAGAGAGCAGTAGTGTGAGGTAAGACCAGACATCTGGGATCAGAAGACCATGCAATGTTCTATACGTCAGGCAAGTTTTTATTTGATTCTAGTCTTGGGCCATTAATAGCGTTATAATAACCATCTACATTTGACTAAAAATAGCATTTAAATCTTAAAGCAAATGCTCAGGTAATAAATTTTCAGAAACATCATCTCTCTCTGATTAAGTCTCTCTTGGCAGGACTTGTGCATTAATTCATAGGATTAATAGTTCATGAGTCCAGTGGAAGGCTGTCAAATCCAGGCAATTCCTTACTGCCTGAGACGTGGGCCATCAGAAGTATGGGCCAGCAGCGTTTCTTAAGCCCAGGCGCCTAGTGTTGGACAGTTGAGCCTTAACATTCGACCCACTCCCCCTCTGCAAAAAACTGGGGGTTATGGAGGCAGTGGATGGGGGTGGGAATGGGAGCGGAAGGCTTTCGAGGCCAAGAATCTGACTTAGAGCTAAAGTCGGGAACTAAATCGCTGTCACCAGAAAGACTGGCCAGACCTGATTGGTACCTCTCTTCCCTCATCTCACTCAATTCTTTCCAATTTTTTTACAAGCTTATGTCCTCTTTCCACCCTGACTTTGTTTGTCCCCTAGGATCAGGTATCCTTCTTTCTTCCTCCTCTCTCCCCGCTTGGTGGGGCGCCGGAACTTGGGGCCTTGGACTGCTTTAGGCGCGTGCCCCAACGCTATTTGCTTTGGTAACAATACCATCCTCTTTGCTAATCTCTCCATCGTTCCCTGCCAGCCTCCCAGTTCTTTCCCTCCCGCAGGGCAGTGCCTCCCGCTGCGTGCCCGGTGGTCGGGCGGCTCCAGGAACCTCAAGCGGATGCGGCCGCGAGCCGGTGCCACGTCTCAGCCGCCAGCAGGCCAGCGCCTGCGTGGGCTCTGGGGCGGTGAGGGGCGGGGCTGTGCGGGGAGGCGGGACCTACGCTTGAGCGGCGCGGACGCGGCCCAATGGGGCCTGCGGGCGGTGGCGGCGGCGGCGCGGTGCGCGCCGGGGGGCGGGGCCCAGAGGCAGTTG